>NW_024583197.1:98759-145646 GCF_018398535.1 Haplochromis burtoni | reverse complement strand
CTCCTGTAAGCTGAGATTTTGGAGTTGGCAGGAAACGCAGCACGGGACAACAAGAAAGGCCGAATAACTCCGAGGCATATCAAGCTGGCTGTGGCCAATGACGAGGAGCTGAACCAGGTAACACAGTGCTCTATACGGGACACATACGTGACACATACGTGTATGCTAACACATCAAACTGGCCAGCGTGTTTTACACCTTTCGCCAAAGTTTATTGAAGGTTTGACCTTAAAGGTTGTTTAAACATTGATGCATGTTTTCAGGACTGCTCATAAGAAGACAAACAAGGAGAAGCGTAAATACTTGCTGATGTAACCAACCCCTGGTTGGTTGAGTTGCACGTAAATGTTTAAAACAAATGTTAATATTAGAAAAAGATGACCCGTCTAAATACAAACTTCAGTTTGTAATGATGAGCTATCCACGCCCAGCTGGCCTGTGTGGAAAAGGTCACCTTAACATTTGAACTGGTTTTGCCACCTTTGGCCACAGCAGCTGAGGTCGTTCAGCCCCACTGGACGGTTCAGAGTACGAAGCCTGTTGACGGTCGTGCCTCAGTCTGGTTTCAGTCTGGCCTTTCACATCATTTCGTTTGTTGTCTTTGTAGAGGTTTACTTGCTGCTGCGCATGCTTGAACTTCAGGCCATAAACTTACGGCGACCGTGAAATGGGACGGTCAGGTTTGCGTCAGCGCTGTCTCGGTGGAGTTTAATAAACTCGGCCGTCTGCTCCTTGCTGTCTGAAATGTAACAGGACACTGCTGTAAATTCTCGACCGTCTCACACGTCTGTTTAATCAGTTTTTGTTTGTTTTTTTGTCCCACCTGTTGGTTCTTTTGCCATCAGAATTATTGACTAAAGGCCAAGAAAGATGCCTGACGGATTTACTTTACCAATCATTTTTCTGTTTGACGTTTAGCTGTGTGAAAACCCCAGAGGAACCCACCCGATGGATTAATGAAGTTTTATTTAATATAATCTAATGACTTTAATCTCAGCCAAACCGATTTACTCACGAACAAATCAAACACTGAAAAAAGCCAAACAATAACATTTTTAAGTTATCCGAGTGACTTATATCATGTTTAACCTGAGTAGCGAAAGAGCGCGGTGGGTCTGAAAACGATGAAGCGGGAGTCCGCTGCTCTCGCCGGCTCAGTGACCATTGAACCCGCCGGCTCGCTATCGAGCTGGTGGGTAACAGACGTCTCCGAAAACGTCGGAGCACTTTTGCAAATATGCGATGTCTTGATAAACAGCAGATATTTGAAGTTTACTCAGCTACATTCTCGCCTGAAAATATCTTAAAGGTTTATTTTGTGACCCAGAAAGATTAATAAGAGTAATATTAAAACTTAGGTAGTGGCCGCCATTGTTGAAAACTGGAATTGGCTGGGCCGCGCTATGAATTCTGGGATAGGTTGGGCCACGAAGGACACACCCGACCCATCCTTCAAACCTGGGGAAATGGAGGACGCATTTGTCTATGAATTGGGACAGTCGCTGTGACGTAATCAGTCTACAAATGCGGCCTCAGGAGGAAGCAGCCGACGTTTTGGGACACAGCTCATGTTTCACTGTTGCTATGATGTATCTGAGTTCAGATATTGCAGGACTCCAGTTCATTTTCCACATAGCTGGTAGGTTTGGATTGCTATGTTAACATTAAAATTAGTTTGATGATCAGAAACGTTGAAGTGTGACGTAAATGCTAAAGAATAAGAAATTGGTAAGGAGCCAAATAAATGAGCCATTCAGAGCTTTGACCAGCTGGTTCGTCACCTGTCTCTCAGGTGCCGTCTCTCAGCACACCGGTCGTGGGATCTCGGGGGTTTTCGTGTGTCTGTGTGGATTTTTCTCTGTCTGCTGTAGTAGTTGGACAGAAAACACGCTGCATGAAGGTTACGGCTTGATTTGGACGTCGGTGAGTGAAATCATCATTTGTCCCCGGCAGCCCGACCAATCGCAGCTCCCACAGACTACAGTGAATCTAATTATTCTGAATAAGATGTGAAATAAGCATCAGCCGCTCTCAGTCTGGAGCTGCACAACATCCTCCTTCACAGGCTGAGGATGATGCTGCTAAATTGTGTCCTGAATGTTATGTAGCTATCTGCCACCAGATGGCGCTGCAGTTGTTGATCCAGGCCGACCTTTTAGTTGTTAGTTTGAATGTGGCTTCCTTCAAAAGGCGGCCGACCTTGTTGGAGAGGGGCTCCTGCTCCTCAGCAGAGGGGATCACAGCCTGGGCAAGGTGTTCGGGCCACGCTGCCCCAGGGCTGACCTGGGACACGGGGAGATTACAGCATCGGCCTGGAAAGCCTCCGGCTGCTCAGACCGAGCGTGCACAATGCTCCGCACTTTGACTTATATGAGCTTCTCATATTTTACTAACAAGTGAACATCTTTTTATATCTTATTTGACATCAGTTCTTCTTCTCAGCTGTCTGTTTGGAGGGTAATGTTCATGATAATTGCATTTAAATGATGATGATGAACCTTTTTGTCACCATGGGCACACGCATATTAAAAAAACCTCTATATACATGAATCTGTCTCACAGTGCAGCCGTCACTACAGCGTGGTAAACAGCATTCACCTGTCGGCTGTGGAGCGATTTTTGTATCATCCTCAAACAAAGACGGAGGTCACCACATGGTCACGTGTGTGCACAGACAATGTTTCTTCACAGACATGAGTTCATTTATCAAAATGCTTCTTCCATCAGCTTCTGCGAGGAGTGACCATATCAAACGGAGGGGTTCTACCTCGTATCCACCCAGAGCTGCTCTCCAAGAAGAGGGGAGGCCGAGTGAAAGTGGACAGCCAGGCGTCTGTCACGGACAAGCAGGAGGAACGCTTGAAGAGCAAGAAGCCCACCAAAACCTTCAAAAAGGTTAAAGGCAAACGAGGGCGCAAGCCAAAGGTCAGTGTGCCCAGCAAAGCCATCTGTGATGATGGCGATGAGTCTCTAACCCTTCTTCTGTTAACAGCTGTGTGTTCTGTACATTTGTGTTTGATTTGTTCAATCAGAGAAGAGACAAACCAGAGCTGGTTTAATGCACTCGAGAAAGAACCAGAGTCATTATCATTTGGTAACTTAAATGCTGATTTAAGTGAACGTTTTTCTCTCCATCTGGCAAAGAGCACAGACAATGACAAAGAGGCTGTATCAAACTCCACAGTGGAAGACGGTCCCGGTGATGGATTCACCATCCTGTCAGCAAAGAGTCTCTTTCTCGGACAGAAAGTAAGCCGTGTTAAAAGCCCAGCTGAAAGTCACCGCGTTGTGTTACTGCTCAAAGCTGTTTGTCACTCTGTCTTTGTGAATTCACAGCTTTCATTAACAGAAAGTGAAATGAGTAAAATTGGAACAATCAAGGTGGAGGGAATAATTAACCCAACCAATGCAGAGCTGGACCTCAAAGATGGAGTGGGTAAGCAGCACCGGTTCATGTAACGTGTCTGGTTTCTTTCATGCGTCCTCATGCTGAGCGGCTGCTGTGCTGGTCTTTCAGGCAACGCCCTGGAAAAAGCTGGAGGTCGAGAGTTCCTGGAAGGAGTTAAGGAGCTGAGGAAAGCACAAGGGCCTTTGGAGGTAGCATCAGGTACGCAGCTGCGTCGTCACAGCCACTGAATCACATCCATGTCCACAGTAGGATGTAGCTGATGAGACAGCGTGCTACATGCAAATCTGGGCCTAGTAAATAGAGATCAGCTGTTAGACTGGGCGCAGACACGTTTTTGTCTGAGGCGACGGTGGTCACCCTAACATGCTTTCATCCTGCAGTGGCAGTGAGCCAGGCCAGTGGCATGGCAGCCCGCTTCATCATCCACTGTAACATCCCACAGTGGGGCTCAGAGAAGTGTGAGGACCAGCTCGAGAAGACTGTGAAGAACTGCCTCTCAGCAGCAGAGGAGAAGAAGCTCAAGTCTGTGGCTTTCCCCTCGCTGCCTGCTGGACGGTGAGCTCCATCACACACAGTGTGTCGCCTCATAGACGCGTCTCTTTGGTCCCCGACCGCGACGCCTTTTGTGCATTAGACATGAGTGTAAATGAGCATGTAGCTGTCGACCTCGCCGTGACCGTTACAGTAAGATTGAGTGCAGATCTGCTGATCTCAGCTCGTATTCTGTGTGTATAAATGGGAGGGCACACTCACCCAGGGCCTCAGCTAACAGTGTGGATCTGCACCTGGTCCAGTGTACGTCCAGCTCCACTGATCTGTGTAGCAAAGTGACCGTCAGCCTGCAGACCGAACACGTTTGCAGACAGATTTTTAGCCGTAGCTTTGCCATTTGTTCAGCTATTCTTCATCACAAACAGCTTTGTCGTTTGTCTTCCTCAGTCTCATTTGTCCAACCGTTTCCCACAGGAACGGATTCCCAAAGCAAACAGCCGCTCAGCTCATCCTCAAGGCCATCTCCAACCACTTTGTGTCCTGCACCAGCTCCTCTCTGAAAAACATTTACTTTGTGCTGTTTGACAGCGAGAGCATCGGAATATACCTTCAGGAAATGGCCAAGCTGGAGGCCAAATGAGGATTGCCGGTTTGTGCGTGTGTGTGTGCGTGTGTTTGGGGGCTATTTTTTAACTGTTGTTTGTCACTGTTGGTATAGGTAGGTGGTCCCACAGTAGGGTTTTCCATGTGGAATGTGTTAAAGAAGAAATCTATCTGTGTGTGGAGTGCTGTTCACATTTCTGTTCCACTGTTCCTTCAAAGATCGTATTCTTTCTAGAGTAGGTAATTTAAGTGGGTAGAGTTTGCTCTCTTGGCTCCTCGTTTCACTGTTTTTATATCCATGTACAAATGTAACAGTTCTTTCGCAGCATCGGTATTTTCTGATATATTTAGTTTACTAATTCAAACCTGTGGTTGGCATTCTGCTATGAAATAAAACCGTTTTACACCAGAGGTCTGCTCAGTGTCAGCACCTCTTCTTACCATCTCCTCTCCTTTGTCACAATATTGTTTTAAAGTAGAACAAAGCACAGCTGGAGGCACGGTACACCTTGTGTATATAAGAGGCTTTTTTTGGATTTTAGAAATGCCATTTGATAGAAAACTTCATCTGTGATTCTACCGAAATTCTGTTTCTAACTGATCTGGGTTGCTTTGGCTTCATTCTTGAATGACCTTTAAATTTTGTTACTAGTGCACACTGCAAAGACTCTGTGTTTGTTACAGTTACAACAAATATTGGTTGTATATGTCTTTGTCTCTGTAGTATTTTTTTCCTCAGTTGAACAGTTTGACTCAAAAATAAATTAGCATCATTTCATTTTGTTGTGCAGAGTAGTCCATCCAACTGTCAAACCTGCTGTGGTCACAGTTGTAACCACCAGTACGAATACTGGAAAATGTACAGGGCTCAGCGCAAATGACAACTGTGAGAAGCTGCTAAGATGAAACATGTTGTGGTGCCACAGCGATCGATCAGGGATGAAGATAAAAGGGACAAAAAAGTTATTTTGCATATACATATACGTATATACACACTAGGGCTGCCACGATTGGTCGACTAATCACGATTACGTCGACTATCAAAATCATAGTCGATGCGTCGTTTGAAGCTTTGTAAGATCCTGAAAGACGCAGGAATAAGTAGCAGGATTTAAGAGTGTAATAACGGACTGCAACAGAAGATGGCAGCACTGCATGTACAAGGATGCCAGCTGCCATTAAACCCCGAAGAAGAAGAAGCTGTGTCAGGGGCTGTGTCCCAATTCAGGGTCTGCACGCTTTTTTTAAATTTTTTATTTATTTATCACATTTTAGACATACAGTCAAGTAAAACAGGGATCACATAAAAGATGACATTGTGGTAGTACAATGAAGAACAGAAAGAGTGACAAGGACAGTGAGACAAAAGTGAGTACAAAAAAATAAAATAAATTAAGGGGAACATAAATAAACAAAAGTTTGCAAGAGCCAAAATCAAGTTAGTTTCAAAAGGTTACAGGTGTTAACAGTCTTGAGAGCCTTCGTGTTTTTTGATGAGGAGATTGTCCTTATATATTGTGCAAGTTCCATTTTTAATACAAGAAGTTCAGGCTTTCTGCCGAGGACTTTGCTTTTGTGTATGTGAAATTTTGCCAAAAATAAAACCAAATTTATAAAGAAGAAAGCATCATTGTCCTTGTCTTTAAAATTATAATAGCCAAAGATAACATCCTTATAGTATAGTTGAAGATTAGGGAGAACAAAGTCAGTAATAAACTTGTGGAAATCCTTCCAGAATTTACACGTAAATTTACATGACCAAAACAGATGAGAAACTGTTTCAGGTTGCTCTTAGAGAACAATGGCTGTGTCCCAATTCAGGGTCTGCACGCTTGAAGTACGCATTTTAAGTGCGGTTAGTTACCGCCACGCGACGACGGCTGTCCAATTCGAAGTGTACTTCAAATGCATACTCCAAATGCGCCGTCGATTTCCCCAAATATCAAGCGTGGTCCGGTGCACGCTTCGTGGTCCCATATATCCCACAATTCCATAGCGCGGCGGTGGGTGTGGATAATTTTGCTGCAAAATACGGCAGACAGAAGGAGCGGCCGAAGAGTGAACTGTCAAAAGTAGAGGCGGAGCAGACATTGGAAACACCCGGGGCTTAGCCCAAAGGGTAGTATGCATGTGGGATTTTTGGGGTGTAGAAATGACTGAAAGATTAATAGGCTCTGTTTTGAGTTTTGTTCAAAAAAGAATGACTTCATATAGGGAAAAATATATATCACATGTGCAGGACACCTTAAACTAGTTTTTTAATTAAGCAGCAAGGCAGAACAAAGTCAGGGCTGTATCAAGACACGAGGACTAAACCCCAATTCAACCAGACCCAGAACTGATCCGGAATTAAAACAGGACTACAACAGTTCAAAATCAGGACTACTGAGGACTTAACCAAGACAGAACCAGAATCAGAACTAGATGATAGTAGCACTAAAAATCATCATAGACCTGCACTACACTTATTTTTTAATTCTACCAAAGTACAATATTTAGATTGAGAAAAGTTTATATAATTATTTAGCCTTGTTGTGCAAACAAGCTGCATAACTTAATAAATATAGAATTTGAAAAATAACAAACCTAAAAAGAAACACTAGGTACGAGATACATGAGTACCTATGATACGGTGATACTTTTGGTAAACAACCATTTGACTAACATGTGTGTCTCACCTGCTCTTGTTCATCTCTGTTCTGTCCTCATCTCCTCTCTCTCCTCGTTTCCCTTTGTGCTGACAATCATCAAATATACAGATATTTACAAACTCTTCAGATAAAAACACAAACACTTTTTTAATTGTAACATCAAATCAGACTAAATGTTTATTTTTTTAGATTGATAAATATAAAAAACATATTTGTTAACTTCAAATAGAGGACTCACTGTATCTTATTGAGACTCCGTTCTGTTCCTGGTGTTTTGGTTGACATCTCTTGATGTTCCCATGTCACAGAAACAGGCTCTGTGTTTTGCCTTATATGCATCCACAGCTGTGCCACCATTTACTCACATGGACTCTACGAACCTATCAGAAGCTTCTTCAGCTCAGAATGGAATCGTCTGGAGTTTCTTATTAATTAACAATAAACTTAGTGTACATGTACTCCTAAATTTGATGAAAGTGATAAAAATAGACAGCTCTGTCTCTCTTTATTCTGACATTTAACTAATTCAAAAGATATTTCAATATTTATCTAAAACAAAAGTTTACTCTAAATTGATGTTGTACAGTAAAAATGTTTTATGTTTTATCCCTAAAGTGTATGTAAATATCTGGTTACAAATGTGAATATCCTGCTGTGTACTGAAATCCCTCTTGTTTTGCATAGAAATATACTGAACAACATACAAAGCATAATATATAAAATAACATTTACCTGAGTTTTTTCTTTGAAAGAAGCCTCTAATGTCCATTCTTATATTTCAGTACATAACTGAAACCGATTTAGTCGGGGAGGGTAAGAACTGAAAATATGAAATAAACACACGTAAGCTAAGACTCTAAAAAAATAGCATTTGTTCGGCTTTTCATTTCGCCATTTGTTGATTCACTTGAAGAGCAAGTAACGTAATATTGGTCAAGTGATCAGTTTGATATCAATCTTTCGTGATGCACCGTCATATTTACATTATTTGTACGGTACGAATGATTTGCTTTGGTACCTGGTCAAACTTAAGCTCTCCTTAGTATGGCTGGCTCCGTCTCTCCAACAGCGCACTCACGGGCAGCAGCTGCCCCGCCCCCTCGCTCAGTCGCTTAGTGCCTGAGCTTGGATCATACCAATATCAGGGGGGGATTCACGCACAGTCGTAAATTCCCACAGTGTGCACTATGTGCTTCGAATATTGTGTGTACTTTTTGTTTTATACAGTTGTCAGCCAGGCATCTAACTATGAAAAAATTACACTCCAAAACCCCGGGCTTAAGCCCAGTAAGCCACCCCCACGCTCCGCCCCTGGTTAGTAAGACTGAATATGACGTCACTTATTTAAGTGAAGATTTAAGGTGATAGGAAATATAAATAAATGCAACTTGAATCTTTACTGAAGCTCAGTGTTTGGCACAGAGTTCATGTTCACTGCTGTAATAACTAATAATGATTAATATAATATTGGCCATATTATATTTACATTACCAAAGTGAGATGACTTTAGTCTCATGAACAAGATTAGCTAATTGTTATTTACTAGCTAATCTTAAATGACTGTTCAGTACAGAAATGAAGCCCAACAATCATGTTTTACAGTCCTGTGGTCTCAACCTCAGATACTTAAAATCAAGTGATGTCAGAAAAATGAATAACAAAACCTTCATTTCTGTCAAACAAAGCTGTATGTAAACGTGTCTCGCGGTTAGTATCATGGTTGCTAGGCAACCTGAACAGCGCGACGAAGCGTATACCGTCCCATTTCACAAGCCTCACTTCGCACTTCGTACAAGGATGCCAGCTGCCGTTAAACCCCGAAGAAGAAGAAGAAGCTGTGTCCCAGAATTCATAGCGCAGCCCAGCTCAGTTTCCAACAATGGCGGCAGCTAGTTAGTTTTAATATTACTCTTATTATTCTTTCTGGGTCACAAAATAAACGTTTAACATATTTTCAGGCGAGAATGTAGCTGTGTAAACCTCAAATATCTGCTCAGTTTATCAAGACACCACATATTTTCAAAAGCGCTCCGACGTTTTCGGAGACGTCTGTTACCCACTAGCTCGATAGCTAGCCGGGGGCTAGGCTCACTAGAGCCGTGAGAACACCGGACTCCCGGCAAATCGTTTTCAAACCCACCGCCGTCTTTCGCTACTCAGGTTAAACATGATATATGAGTCACTTAGATAACTTAAAATGTTATTGTTTGGCTTTTTTTAGTATTTTATTTGTTCCTGAGTAAATCGGTTTGGCTGAGATTAAAGTTATAGTTTTTACACAGCTGAATAAACGTCAAGCAGACAGCTGATTATCAGAAGTGTGAGATGCTCGAGAATATACTCCGGTGTCCTGTTATATTTTAGATAGCAAGGAGTTTATTAAACTTCACCGAAACAATCTGCAAATTTCATTAAAATTTAATAAACTATCATCTTGTCTTTATTTTTAGTTAGCACATACCTTAAACACTTAAAGCTGTAAGCTAATGATAGTTATATAAGAGCAGATGCTGCTGGTGCAATAAGCTGTACGTTTTACGTCCAATGGATGATGATCTGATTAGTCGACTAATCGCAAAAATAATCGGTGACTAGTCGACTATCAAAGTAATCGTTTGTGGCAGCCCTAATACACACACAATAATGTTATATGTTAGTTATCCCAGTTGTATTGCAACATATCAAAAATGTGAGACACACCACACCAGGTAAGTCCCCAGGTGCAGGCTGTGTAAAGATGCCCCTGAGACAATCCAGCACATAACAGCAGGGTGCAAGATGCTAGAAAGCAGGGCATACATGGAACGCCATAACCAAGTGGCCGGCATAGTGTACAGGAACATCTGTGCCGAGTATAACCTGGAAGTCCTGAGGTCAAAATGGGAGACGCCCCCAAGGGTGGTGGAGAATGACCGAGCTAAGATCCTGTGGGACTTCCAGATACAGACGGACAAAATGGTGGTGGCTAACCAACCGGACATAGTGGTGGCAGACAAACAGAGAAGACGGCCGTAGTGATCGATGTAGTGATATCGAATGTGTTGTTGCTTTTGCTTAATCCCTTCATTAAGAGTATTTTTCCGTGTTCTTTCAGAATTAAAACATAAGCAGACACCAGGAGGAGCACTTTCTTACAACATATTTATTACATAGTAAAAAGTACATTACCTTTCATTTATATACATTAGACATTATATTCACGGAATTTCCTGTTCAAGTCACAATCAGCTTCTGATAAATCTACGATGCCATCCAACAAATAAACACTCAGCTTACATGTTGGTGGCTCTATAAGGCCGTAGTGTTACCTGACTGACACACATACACTGCATCTATGCCATCGTACTGCAGCAGCTCAGTCCACTTTCAATAAATAACACAAAACATCCGTGAGAGAAGCCCAGGACTGCTGTGAATGGTTTCCAGTCAGTTTGACATCAGATGGTCATTTAACCAATGAGCCAGCACATGTATGGAAGCAAAGAGGAGCAGCTGACTCAAACTGAGGACGTGTTGTGGAAATGTTTTAACTTCTGTTGGCAACCTCTCTCTGGAAAAGAGACTAATCTCAGTGAGCCTTTTACCTGGATAAATAAAGGAGAACAACAAGAAAACCACCGGTCTACATGTGTGATTCCTCTCTGGCACGATGCTGCAAACTTCAGATGTTTCGTACGAGTCTGTCAAATCAAAGATGCAAGTCAGGAGAAGGTGACATGACGGCGTGGCGAGCTCCTGTACCAGAGCAGTTCCTGTGCAGAGCGTGCTCACTACAGACTGACACTGGAATGTTTACGCCTCCATTTGCTGCCTGTTGAAGGTTATGAGATGCAAGCTTGGGGCAAAACGATGAATCGAACTTGGCCATTTTACACATGCTGATGTTGTCATGCCTTCTGCAACATCAGACTGTAGCCAAGGCTCTGGGAATCTTAAAACATGCAGATCATATAATCCTCACAACTCACTGTCCTTCTTATCTTTAGGTTGTTGTGAAGCACAGACATATATGAGCAAAGCTATGAGTTCAGCCTGGGGCGAAGAGAGGACTCCTGCAGGTGTTTCTGATGTAAAAACACAACAGTGCTCAGTCTAGATGAAATGTTTTCATCACTCCCAACATGAAGCTAATCCTGACGACGAGGTGGGGCAATGAAAACACTTCACTCAGAAGCTATTTACAAGACGGAGCTCTGTTTGCTGATATCCAGAGCCAAACGACACAGTCTGGCACTGAATAAGCAGTGTGTGTGTCAAATATACAGGATGTGCAGTGTGTTTTCGTCTGTACGGCTCCATTCTTATGTAAAAACTGTTAAAACAAAGCAGTGGGGCACAGTCTGACCCCTGGACAGCCACTGTGTGCATCACGACTCAAGCAGACGATCATCATTGGCACTACAAACCTCTTAGAAACAGTCCTTAACACATCTGTACTATTTATTTTAAAAACAATAAATAGTAATCAAAGTCAGCTTTCTGAACCCATCACCCACCGAGTTCAAAGAGAACAACTAACACGCTGTGTTGTTCATCCGTTTACAGACTTACAACAGTAAAAAACACAAATATAAATCAATGGGGATAAGTTCGATCTGTGGGTTTAAAATTACTGCCTGACTTAAAATATATGCACGGTGAACGCTGCTGAAAATTGTGGAATCAGTAAATTGCTCTCAGTGGGTCGCACTAACCTCTCAAAGACTGCGCGTGGCTTCTAAACCAACCTTAACCTGTTGGGTTTTTCCTACAATAACATCAGTGCTGAGTTTTTATCGGTGTCACCAGGTTTCCATTCTGGAGGATTTCTCCTTTAAATGCGGTACTACTCCATGTCCCATCTTAAGCTGCAGCTCTTCCAGTTGTTAAGGAGAGAACAGCATGGCTGGGGGGCAGCTGGACTTTACTGGACCTCGTCGGAAGGAGTTGTCGATCTGGGAGCAGGAAGCAGTGGTACAGGGGATGTGGCCTCTATGAGGGCGGGATTAAGAATGATTGGCAGGGACATGGGTGGGACTCCCACCTGCAGAGGAGAAGCAAGGGGCTGCAGAATGAGGGGGGACTGGCCTAAAGGTGAAGGACCCTGGACAGGAGAGGTTGTTAATGGCACTGGCATGGGAGGAATCAAGGGGGGGGCCGGAGATGATCGGCCTGATCCTGGAACACGAAATGAGAGAACACAGTGATTCAGTCTCTGCTCTACATCAGTTATCAGTGTGATATGCCTGAACATGAGGCCTACACAGTCTCACTTGGAGCAGTTTGCTGTTTTCCTTGCAGTCTTTTGAGCATGCATGCTCTGACCTCGGGATGAATGTGCTGATCCACAGCTACAAAAACTGACAACAGTCCTGAATGTTTCTGATGGAAATGACTTAATATGGCCCATGAATCTGTGATGGGCCGTAACAACTACTTCTTTAAGACTCATATATACTTGGCATTGGGTTACCACAAGCATGAATACTGCAGACCTGCAGACTGCAACATTTCTGACTACTTGGATACGAGATGGTCAGTTAATCAAAGTGCATCTAATTACCAGCACCCGGCTGCTAATTACCCACCTGCAGAAGCAGCAAGGATTCCCCTCAGGTTTCACACACTACTATTAACACTGACAGTGTGTAACATGCCACGTTGTTTCCATCCAGACTGCTCTTACAACCATGTGTGTAAGAATGGGTGATAGGATGCTATTCGTGCAACGAGTCCAGCCATCCAGTAGTTTCCTCACTGCTAAATATTCCACAGTTAGTGGTAGGCCACTCATGACCATGACCTCAGCTGAACAGTGGCTGAGCCATTCGGCCCCCTGGGTTTTCTAACATCAGGTTTCAACTTACACACAGACTGTCATTTAGACCATTTAAAAGTTTTGCCATTTTATCCATCTGCCGTTAAACAAATGAATATCCTACATGTATTTGTACCCTGACGGAGATTATACTGTGCTATAATAGAGGAAAGTTTCAGACATTTACCGTTGGCACTGGCTGGTGGAGGCTCCAGTGGTGAGGCCGGCCTGCTGGAGCTTTGAGCCACTGTAGAGTTTACTGGGGCTTGGGCGGGTGTTTGCATGGGAGGTGGAGACACCTGAGGCGATGGGGGCCGGCCTGCTGGGGTTGTCAGCTGCACCGACTCTGCTTGAGGATTGGGTACTGCATCTAAAATGAAAGATGATACAACGGGGTAAAACTGGTGACGGTACAAGCTCAAATTTACAGGTTGTCATGTCAGTGTGTCACACCTGGTATGATAGTCTGTTTGAAGAGCTCCTCCCTCAATAAAGGCAGGAAACAGACAATTCTTTCCCAAGTTATTTCCCACAGGTCAGAGTATCCTGTCCTAGAGTCAGCACTGTGGAAGATGCCTGCTGTGTCCATAACCAGCAGCATGTTCTTCAAAGACTCAGGGATGGCTTCCAACTACACGAACACACACAGGCAACACAGTCTACACACACCTTTCTCTCATAGTGACAGTCATAACTACCATGGTATTTTGGTAATGTGGACATAAGAATTATATTCTCCTTACCAACAAGTCACTTGATCCAGCATGCATGTACTTATCCATGAAGTCCAAAATGGTGAGCCAGAGGGCAGCAAAGGTAGGCAGGGACAGCAGAGGAGAGAGGTGCTGTAGGAAAACCTAGAAGACAATCACACGTCAGAAGAAAATGTTCTGTTTGACCACCTAAACTCAAACTACGGCAAAGAGATGTAGACAAAATGAACCAATGACAGAGCGACTTTTATTAACATTGATTAGCCACAATATTAAAGGCACTGACAGGTGAAGGGAATACAATTCAGGATCTTGTTGGAATGTAATGTTCTTCTGAGCAACCCATGTGGTGAGCCTTAACTTTGACACATGGCACCACCTGGAAACTGCTACAGGCAGTGTTTATGTGAACTGTATCTTCACAAGAACAGGCCAAATCAGGGGAGCTGCCCTGCATGTCCCGTGTGCCCTACATGTCCCGTGTGCCCTGCATGTCCCGTGTGCCCTGCATGTCCCCTGCATGTACCCTGTGCCCTGCATGTACCCTCATGCCCTGCATGTGGCCCTGCATGTGGCCCTGCATGTGCCCTGCATGCCCCCGTGTGCCCTGCATGCCCCCGTGTGCCCTGCATGCCCCCGTGTGCCCTGCATGCCCACAGAACTCGACTGATCAATTGCTTATGTTTCAGTGCCAGATACCACAGGAAACATTCTAGGCACTATATCCATCTCTGTCATATATATCTAGGTCAGGGCTGTTTTGGTGGGAACTTAAACAATATTAAGCTTGATTTAAACTTCTGCAGGAAATGTATCACCTAAAATGTATCACACTGCAACCTTCCATGCCATTCAAATTGTTGTGGTATGCATGTAGTTTACCCGACATGTAGTTAATATTTCTCAGGTTCACGTCAGCATAGGGTTAAAATGGGGTTCCAGTTACGACATAGATCTGACGCAGGTTGGAATGTTGGTTTAACTTGTGTAACTGTGGTTGTGTGCAGTGCAATATGTGATGCTTTCAACCTTTGACAACAGCGTGCAGGCTCTCATTCTGGTCTCCTCCATACCACCAACATCTGCTGGGCTAATGTTGTCAAGCAGCTTAGTCAGCAGGGGGAAAAGCACCTGACAGCCAACAAAGAAACACGAATGAAAAACGAGTGAACAAAGGTGTCTTCACAGTCCTGAAATAACGCAGACATTCAGCATTTACCTTGTTGAAACAGGACTCCCATTCAATTGCATCAAGTGTCTGCAGATCATGAACAAGCAGTGCCCTCTGGAGGTAGGTGAGGGCCTGCATGCGAACCGGTCGCCTGGCATCACAGCACAACCAAGCAATCCCTGTGGGAGTGACATTGAGTGGAGCTGTGACGAAGACACTGATATGAACATAAACTGCATTACAGAGCTGAAGCAGAACTGACATCTGAGAGAAAACTAAAAGTGTGGAAAAAAGAAAATGGCACCTAAAAAAAAAAAAAAGACTTCTCAACCTTGTACTAGAAACAGTAACACACATACACTGAAAGAGCAAGCGTGGTCTGAGATCCTTTATAACAACACAGATCTACCAGAAATTCAAATTCTTGTAAAAAGCATGTTGTAAGACAATATACAAGACTGTGCATTTGGTCTACATTAAGAACAGAAACAAAAAAAAGTTTATTCTATGACAAAAAATACACCAAGTACTTCAGACATGTTGTAGTATACACAACACAAAACCTAAGATCAAGATTCAGGAATATCCACCACCAACCTATGAGACTGAACTTCAGCTGAAGTCAAACCAGATTATTGAGGACTATCTCAGCTCCAGGATGGAGCACATCAGGGATCTTGCTAAGAATTCCCTGAGTATCTGAACAGGGACTAGTTTTCCATGAGGGAAAACAAAGTCTGCTCACAATTCTTCACAAGACACATTTAAATAAATACATTTTCAAGTTTTGAGTTAAGACATTTTGCGCAATTGATAAATTTCTAATTTTTAAAACGTTAAATAAGACTTCTGAATTTCCTAAATGCTGATCTTTATTACCAAAATCCCTTTGTTAATTTAACTGCCAAGAAGACTTTGGAAACCTCTAGTTTTCAGCTCCAACCAGGCTTTTTACTACAAGCCATATTTACACACACACACTGTGAATGTGTGCACGACAGTCAGAGAGCACAGAATAGTTTCCTACCTTGCAGCAGGGGGCACCAGCAGCTGGTCCACAAAGTCTGAGAATCAGCCTCAATCTTCCTGCTGGAGGCCTCCAGATGGCACTGCTCCTCTGCCCAGGAGTTGTAGATGTTGGCAGCCCGGGTGTGCAAGGTGTGCATCAGATCTAAGAGCTGCACCCCCCCCACACACAAAAACCAGCATTAATAATAAGGAGATGTCCAGCTTTATGTCTGCAGTTCAAACTTGACGAATAAAACCACGTACAGACTATTTAGATGTTTACTCAGTTTCTACTAGCAGCAAGGATGCAGTAATGGTGTCTGTGACAGTAAACAGTTTGATCAATCACATAACAAGAGACTATGCTATATGTTATACAGACATTATATTATGAAGTCCTGCAATTCCACAGTGAATAATAGGGAGATTATTCATATTTATGCTTTAATATAAAAGCACTGCTCTTCTTGTTAATAGTTTATTTGGTCAATAAACCAGTTTATACAGAACTTTAGCTAATAATTAATTTCATCATGAACTAATACGCTGACTATTTTTTCCAGGAATTCACAGGAAAATATTTCAAAACTACTGGTGAACACAACAAAGTGGTTTAAATGTTTGTCTTTCATCTAATTTCATCGTAGATGAAGTTACATTTACAAAGTTCTTCACAAGCTGCTCTTTATGTGTCATTAGTTGGCAATGACATCAGTAAATGTGATCAAGGAAAACACCATGTTTGTCCGAGAGGAGGTGGAGTGTCATTATACAAAGAAACGACTTGAATGAAACAAAATAAACTCAAATTTGTACGTAAGTATTGTAGTTACAATCTCCCACTGGGTACAAAACAAGGCTCTTTAAAATAAGAGAAGAATTTTAAGCCATGTTAGTTTAACAGCCATAGTAGCAGGTACAGGAAGCAGTGAAGATGGTTTTGTGTAGGAAGAAAAGACGGAGACGGGTCAAAGCACTGACATCTACATCCACGACACAAACTGCACTTTGGTTTGTAATGTTTACTTCCTGTGTGTGTGTGTGTGTGTGTGTGTGTGTGTGTGTGTGTGTGTGTGTGTGTGTGTGTGTGTGTAATACATTAATTGGATGTTAAATCCAGACCAACAACACAAAAATGTTCAAACGTCCACCCAACTCTGAACATGCTGACTTAAAAGCTCCACCGCTCTGATCTGCACTGAAGGATGAGATCAGGCACTGAAACAGCTCTCAACTCTGTTTAACGTGTAAACACTCTAAACACAGCATGTTCCACCTACTTACACTTACAATAAGTCTGTGACTGTGCCGAGAACACAAGTGAAATGGTCTTTGAAATTAGCTGGAAACTCTGGTGAACACTGACAGTAACAATGAGCAGGTAACATCCTTCAAGCCAGTGTTGTGACCCATCACCACATCAGAAACAGAACAAATGGGACTCTGTCAGGAAAAGTGTGATGCTACATTTACAGCTGACGTGGATTTACAGCTGTAAGAGTCCTGATGCAACACTTTATAAGCTGCACCTAAAACTAAAGACATGATTATTGATTTTAGGAAGTCCTCTTATACCGCATCACCTACTATCATTGAAACTGCCGATATTGGGACTGTTGAGAGTTATAAATATCTAGGTGTGGTACTTGACCATAAACTGTGTTTTGAATCTCATGCTGATGCCACTACTAAAAAAGTTCAACAAAGACTGTTCTTTTTAAGGAAAATGAGATCTTTTAATGTCTCATCTGAGATGTTGTCCTTGTTTTATAGAAGTTTTATCGAATCTGTGATGTTTTTTTGTATCGCTGCCTGGTTTGGTAACCTGACGGTGAAGAATAAGAATCGGTTGGGACTTCTGGTAAAAACCTCTAGCAAAATTTCAGGGTGCTGGCAAGATGGACTTTTGGCCATTTACAATAGAAATGTGCTTAGAAAGGCTCATTCTATTATTAATTGTGTGAACCATCCACTTCACAGGGAGTTTGAGTTGTTGCCTTCCGGCCGCCGTTTTAGAGTACCTCCGAGGAGGACTAAAAGACTCCAGGTCTCTTTTATCCCTACTGCGTCTTGTCTCCTTAATGGCAAATAATTGTCCTTGAACTTTCTATCATTATTACTGTTATTATTATTTTATAGTATTGTTCTGTTTATTTTTATCCTCCTGCTGCTAAACTAATTTCCCCTTGTGGGACAATAAAGAAATTGAATTGAATTGAATAAAACTCCATCTGTGACCCAAACCAGGCGTCTAACATGCTGACACTACAGTCAGTGGGAGGAGTCTCAGTGCTGCATTAAAATGCTCAACTGAATCAGAGATGTGTGGGTAAAACAAGATGCTTTTGGGACGCTGGGTTCTCATCATTAGAAGGGTAAGGAAGGGTAAAGAGGGCTGTTGTACTTACGTCCTGACTAACCTGTAATGACACCGTGTGGTAACTGGCTGGGACACCCTCATCCTCCTCATCATCACTGTAGGAACGTGATGGGCGCTGGCTAAAGGTCCTGCTGCTGCTTCGCCTCACGCTGCCTCCGCTGTCCTTCTCCCTGCCGCCTGCCTTCTTCCTCATCCGAGACTTGGAGGTGTCATATTTGTGGCTCTTCTTCTTGTCGTGGTTGCGGTAACCTGGACAAGTATGAGGAAACTGAGTCGATCTAATCTCATCTGAAATCTACCAGAAGCATGGCTGTCTGAAACATTTGCCCTTCCTGCTTAAAGGGTTTAAAACATGCTATAATAATGGGAACAATTAAAGCCACAAGCAGCTAAAAGAGAGCCCTCGCAGCTCGGTGCACATCCAGCATGCTGCTGCTTGGGTGTGCTGGAGATGTGGCCGTGTGGATGCAGTGCAGTTTACCTCCTCGTCTCAGTAAGTGGCGATGGAAAGTACACAGTAATTACACCGTTTTATATCATCCATGAAACCACTAATGAAAATCAGCTCATTTCTGCTGCTTGAATCCAAACCTCTAAGCTTTTGACCACATGTGAGGCACGGATGTTTCATTCATCATTTCTTGGTACTTTCCCACGGACACTGGAGAGAAACTGGAATGTGAATATATTATCTGGCTTCATAGATCTGCGTGTCATCTGCATAGCAGTGTAAATGTATGCTATGCCTTCTAATGAATAATATAAACAGAATTGGTCCTAGCACTGAACCCTGTGGAGCTCCATAATTAACCTCAGCGTGTGAAGAGGACTCATAAATGTGTTCCAATATTAAATCATAACTTCATTTATGGACATCTGTGGTTTGATGTGTTTGCATGAGTGGACTGAATGTGTTGTTATCAACATCTGGTGAGACTTTCATGCCAGTCACACCTTTAGAAATAAACTGGTGATGTGTTCAGTACTGACCTGCTATATTTAACTCAGTGTGTTTAGTACTAAGTGAACAAAGTTTAATAGTTCTTCTGATAAAACCAACCAGACGTTAGTGTCTCACCTCCATTGAGGCTGGCCTCCACAAACACTCGTATCGCTCTGACACACAGCTCAAAGTTGTCGGGCGTGACGTGGGCGGCGTCTCGAACGATGAAAGAAAGCGTCTCCACACACTTGATGAGAGACTTTGTGTCGTGCTGGCCAAGGTCCTGACCCAGTGTCAGACTGTACTGGTTGACCAGTGGGTGATTCAGCTGAGCCTTTGACCCGACTGTGGGGGTCTTACTTATCTCAAAGTCATCTTTCCCAACCTGTGTGGGGGTAAAGAAACATCTGAAATAAAACAAGCATCCCATGTTCTTTCCATAAATTAAGCTTTCAAATAAAATCAGGAAAAGAAACATGTCCTTGGCTTTATATATGATACTGTTACAGTTTCACTGTCATATGCAACATACTGTTACTCATGAAGCAGGTGTGAGTGTGAGTGTATGTGCTAACCACGAGCCATCCACTGCTGGCTACATCCACATCAGTGGCCGAGCGTGGGATCCTGGTCTTGCTGTGCTCAGTGTAGACCTCCGAGTCCGATGTGTAGCCTCGGTCTAAGCTCACTTCACTGGGATGATGAGACGACAGCTCACTGTCTGACTGGGCACCTGCAGTAAATGCCAACAAAGACATGTTCATGTGAACTCCTAACATGATGTTTTTATGTATTTCTATTTGCTCTTAGACGCTTGTTCAGCTGAACCTGTGTCATTGTCAGCTGTGGCCGAGGTAAGCTGGAAGGCGACAGGAGGTTTCACTCCAGCTCCGATGCACTCCAGCAGTGAAAAGAGCGTGTACCAGTCATCTGTACAGTGGATATTGGCTGCATTAGTCTTCAGCAGCTCATGAAGGCCATAAGCCACCTCCCTGCTGACCCGGGAGAGGACATGGGGCTTCATCATTAGCAAGAGGCGGAGGGAGAGAAGAACCTGTGGGCGCACAGCGAGAGAGCACTGTGGTAATCTGTTCAAATCGTTTAAGCCAGGGGTCGGCAACCCTGGGCACGAACGGTTAACTGATGGCACGACCATAGCTGGACTGGCCATCGGCCATTTTTCATCCATTTTTAATGGGCCGATGATTTTTTTTATTTTTTTTTGTAACGGTATAAACAATGAAAGGTGGTGGATTGTCCCGATGCTGGCCGATGTGTAAAAATAACTCAGTGGTTTGGTGGTGGCAGAGCTCCAACAGAGGCCAGCAGGTGGATGAGGGAAGGGGAGTGTGTGGTTTTTCCCATATTTCTAGCATGTCAGTTTATTTTGTTGTTATCAGCCAGACCCATATTTGCTTTAAATGACAAATGTATTTAAGACGGAGTGATTTATGTCAGTCTGGGATGGTACGTGCTAACAGCCATAGTTCCTACCTGCCGGATCTTCTTTTCATTGATATTGCTGTTATGACTGATGAAGCCGAGCTGGTGAGTTGTTGACTAAATAACGTGTTAAAGCTACAAATATGACTATTACCAAACTGTACTGTCACTAATAGGGTTGCTTTGTTGATGTTGTTTTATTTTGTGTCTTTCAGTTGATTACCTGCCTTCTGTAAAGGCACGGTTACTGTACTGGTGTTAGCTTATGCGTCAAAGGCAGCAATCAGACGTCCGAGCCTGAGTACGACACAGTTTCATCAGTTAAAACACACCCTTACGGTGGGAGTTTACTAAATTAAATTGTATTTTCTGTTGTACAGTTCATTTGCTGTTATGGATAAAAAGTCTTTTTGTTTCTAAATAGCTGATAACTATTCGCTGACAGCTGCCAACATCTGCAAACAAATATAATCCTATGAAGTTGATCTATATAGTGAGTAACTGTTCATATAGAGCGTTATTAAATTCATTGCTAATGCAGTCATACGGCACACTGACCTCTGGGGGAATTTTAGAGGCTCTCATCATCAGAAAGGTTGCCGACCCTGGTTTAAGCACATCAGACATTTCCAGTCTTATTTTATTGGTAAATTCTAACGAAATAGTAAACTCAACAACATTATGCAGAAACAGGAAACAAACCTTTAGATCTAACATGCACTTGGCCCAAAGTGCTTGCTGGATCTAAATGATTTACTCTTCCTGCTTTCTTTGCATGCTTCTGAAATCCTCACTAATCTGCCGTTTGACTCAACGCATCGAGTAACAAATACTCGAAAGATTGTGTTGTGGTGGATAAATACTTTGTCTTTTTAAAGAACAACAATATTCAAAATAGAACAACACAGGTATTTTAAAATGACACGCTAATCTGTATCCATGTCCAACATGCCACATTCACACCAGCACGTTCTTCTATGCTTTTCAGTGCGTTCTGACACTCACACATGTTCATACTCTGATGGACGCATCAGAGAGCACGGTCATCGTGCTGGTCAAAGAGACCACCAGCACAGGTGGCTTTGCACCAACAGCATCCAGCTACCTGGGTTTAAGCTGCCCTAAAACTGAGACTGTCTGCTAACTTGATGATGATCCGAGTCTGCAAGACCACATCTGTGTGCCGGGGTCAGGAAGCATCTTTGTATACCTGCGAGCTGATGTCTTCTCGTCGTAGCAGGCGAATTGCAAGTCGAAGGAGTCCCACCACAGCTCGTTCCACCAGGAAGCAGCTCTCATTAGCATGAACGCAGAGCTGGCAAAGGTGGTCGCGCACCGTCTGCCACACACAGGACACACGGTCTCTGCTCACAAACGCAGAGAAACAGCTCGTTATTGTGCTCAAAATCACTGACAACACAAACGATGTCACAAGAGTCATTCCCACCGGTTCTCAAGAACAATGCGCAGCAGCATCTCCAGGCAGAAGGCAGCATCCTCTTCATCATATGTCTCTTCATCTGGGGTGACTGATATCAGAGCCTTGACAGGAGAATCCAGGTCATTTAGTGTGCTTATGTTGAACCATGAGGTGAATGGTAAGGGAAACACTAAGCTAACACTTAGACTGTTAAAGTATGTGCTGAACAACAATAACCTTCATGAGCTCTTGTAGAGACTCCAGCTTCAGGAACTTGCTCTCGGTGATCAGCTTTTCTGGGTCACATTGCTGGAAGACAAACAGCAAACCTACTGATGGTGATCTGATACAGTGTCAGCTGTCCGAACAGTGTTGGTCAAAGTGCACAGCTCAATAAGGCCAAATGTGTAAAAATAAACTATGAAGCAGGCTAACGTTGTTCCCATTTTCACAGATTTAAATCCAGTTTGTTAAATATCACGGCTGTAACGTTCATATTATAACAAACCAAAACAATCACCGGTGCCGTCGTCATTTAACTGAATAAAAGTCAGACACTGCAACATGGGGCTGGTTTTAATTAGGCACCAATTACTGTAACTACAAATAGTCTGATTACTCGGAGCATTGGCTCTGTGTCATTGTTGCTACGATTCGCATGCCTTCACTTGAACTGTATTTGAAATAAAGCTGAGGATGGCAGCTGGTGTTTGGACTGTGTTCAGAGATCGCGGTGAGTCCAGTACCTTGATGCAGTGGACAGCAGCCTGTTTGGCTTCCTGGTTTTCTGTGGACGGTCCTCTGAGTCCTGACTGCTCGGCTCCACTAAGCGTCAGCCAGTTGAAAACACTTAGCACTGCTGACTCGCCACTGAATGTAACACATGAGGAGAAAACGTCCTTTTACTCCATGGCCTCTTAGCTAGCACATGCCTTTGTACTGGTTTTAAAGATCCGGTCTGTTCTACGGGGAATTAAACGTAAAGCTGGTATTTCACAAACATGCAGAGCTAACCGCTGAGCATGGGAGCAGCTTAAAGCAGTTCTAGCAGGTAAAAAAAAAAGTTCACCAGTATTTGGAAAAAAGTCACTGTGTGGTGACACTTATTGGTCTAAAAGATGGAGGATGAGATTGGTGTGTACCGATTTGAAGGGGTTTCCTCTCTCTGAAGAGAAATCTTCCCATTGGGCTCTACAAAGTCTTCCACCTGAGAGCACAGGCAGGTAGGTGTTAGCACAACTTTATGTCTCTCTTTACAAAAGACAAACAAACAGTAGATGCCACAGATGATCTATGCAGTACTATCAGAAAACGAGGACAGAACAACGACCTCAACCATGGCTTTGGGCAGCAGTTCAGCTCTGAACAGCTGCAGCAGCGAGTCCACGATGTTCTTCCAGCCCTCCCTCAGGATGTTGCCATGCCGATGAGCGAGGTCGAACACCGTCTTGGCGGCTGTCTGAGCCTTACTGTTACTGCCAAACACGGTGGGAAGATTCTCCACAGACTGTGTGTGGGGGGACACACAGACACTATTTACACATCTGAATACATTACTGTTACTGAACAACATGCAGGACAACACAATTAGATCATTCACAAACTCTGTTTCTGTAGATGTTTAAGAAGCTGAGAGCTGTGAGGAAGGCTTCTTTTAAACAAAGGTCATTTTAAGGTGCTGACAGTGGGGACTCTCTGCTGACATCAACAGGTGGAGGAGTGGTACTGACCCAGCCACGTGTGAAAACATCCTCTCAGTGCATCAGCAGGAACATTGAATGAAATCTGGATCAATTCATTAGTGACAACAAACGTGTGTCTGTACAAGTTTAAACTGCTGTGTTCACTCATCCTCACTACAGTTGTGTGTGGCACGGCTCAGTGTTTGCTGTGGAGCACAACTGATACAACAGTACATTTTCTCACAATCACAGTTCAGTTCACGGCACTATTTATGTGTTAGCAGTATTTATACATTAGCAGATGCTACATTTTGTACACATGTTCTAATGTGGGGTGTGTATCAGAGGTGTCAGTTTTTCTTCAGAAACCACCAAACGATGATTGTGTGAACCAGAACGCCAAACTAACCAGTGACAGTGAACACAGTCAGGAACTGTGTTCTTTAATCAGCTGATCCCCAAAACACGTGATTGGACTAAGCAGTGTCACATGTGCACTTACTGTGTGTCAAAGGTACGGCAGTGTCTTTGGCTGTGAACAGAAGCGATTTAAGCTGTGGACCCACCTCGCTGCTCAGAGTGGTGAACTTGCAGAGGGAGATGATCAAATTGTCAAACACGTCATTGAAGCCATAGTGAGCTGCAATCATCGCACATTTCCTGCCAAACACAGACGACTGCACACTTTAACAGCTGACAAACACAAAGTGTTTACACTTCATTCTTTACTTCAACTTAACAACTGAACTCCTGACAAAACTACGCCTGTTTTAAAACGTGCATTTTTTCTCCTACAGTAGTCACACGATTTGTCCGTCCACAGTTAACAACAGTAACTTGTGTGTGGGTGGACCGTGCTTCTCCTGCAGGCTAACCCGTGGATGTGGACATTTAAAGGCCGTTTCCAGCACTACAACTCGCAGCGTGTCGTAGCATTTACCACCGAGTGCATCTGAGTGCTGTATACCTGAAGCCAGTGATGGCCTTCTGGATGATGACATCATCGAGGCTCTTGTCAAAGACATAGGAGAGTGCAGCGATAGTGGGGCCCCATGTCATGGTGAACAAGTCATTGTCGTAGCTGCCGGGCGGCAGGTGGAGAAAGACGCCTTCGGATGAGGCGCCGCGGTGCAGTAAGACGCTCCACACATAATTCTCCTTCACTAAACCCGTCTGCTCGTCCGGCATCACAATCTCCTCGTTTCTACAAAGGAAAGAACATCAGTCTATTCATGAGCCTCGGACAGCTGCCCGCCTTCTTTAATCACATCAATATGGAAACAGCTGGAAGCTCTTTAGATCTGTGTTGATGCAGGTAAGGAAACCCCAGAAGCCTTATTCTGTTCATCCGGATGTGGCGTTTCAGCAGGAGAAACATTAAACGCTACATGCAGATGAACAGAATCAGCCTTCTGCTTTTAAATGAGGTGAATGAAGCAGCGTGATGGGCGTTTTTAACAAGATATCCTGAACCAGGATGAGCACAGAGATGAGGCTCAGATCTGGCTGCTGATAGCAGATGCTAACACATCAGGGGAGTTGTGCTGTGCGCCTTACTTGATAGCATTGTAGATATCCTCCAACATGTCCTGGTCAAAGTCTTTGTTTCCGTTGACTCCTTTTAGATTTTTCTTGAATTGCTGTTTTAAAGTGAAACATCGTGTTAGCAGTGATCAGCATTGGTTTCACTCTACAAACTCTATTCAAACATGTGACCAGTAGACTTTTATTTCCACTCACACGTCGGTGAGAGCACCGATGTGTGATCCTTTGGCATCTAGTGCTTTGTTCAGAGCATCACACCAACGGTTAAAAGGCCTTGGTTGGACACACACTCATGTGTCATTTAATATATTTTAGGTGCATCATTAGGAAAACAGCGATGCCACAGAGAGACGCAGAAACAGGATTCTGCTAAGGATCAGGAACATGCCATCTGAAACGCACAGTGGTCAGTATCAGCGCTGGTCTGGGAGCAGCTGCTGGAAACAGCACGCTGGGTTTTATGGACACAGTACCTACCATCCCACCGCCCTCAGCTGAACCGCACTTGTGTCATGTTATTGTCGGGGAACACGATCTGATGTGCACACAGCCATAGTTTTCCCATTCCAAAAATAACTGGTGCCAACACATGCTGTGATGAATGTTACATACTGCAACAAGCTCCTAAGTAAGCGAAGTGCCAGGCGCCACTTTTATTGGCCCTGTCCAAACTATTGTGTGGACGTCTGTGTGTTGTCTGATCCTGAGCTCGGTGAGTTTTTCCCCAGACTGCAGCTGAAAGCGCATAGAAATGATTTTAATACACAACAACAGACGATGAGGTCAGACCAGCTTTTATTAACTATGTGAACATAAGAAGAGAGAAAGCAAGTGTGTGTTCGTCAGTGAGTGCCACACACAGTTTAGGCTTCGACACCGTCAACCAAAGGCAGAGAGCACCAACATACACCCCCCTCCCTGACTGTGTGGAGCCACTGACTACAGCTGTGGGCTCTGAACCAGCAGCTTCACCAGTGCAAACACCAGCTTTGTTAGAGGAATGTCAAACCACCACATGTGTCATGTTTAACAAAAATAAAATGACATGACTGAGACAAAAACGCTGGTATTTTGTAAATATAATAATAGCAGCGTCCTTCTATTGAGAGTAACATCCTCCCCTCTTAATGCTCTCTGGCTGCTATGGTATCGCGTAAATATTTCTTTCAAAATAAGACGCACAACTACAACATGGGAAAGACCCAGGGAAACCGTTAACAATAAAAACCCTGAAGACCATAAATTTCACACCCGAGCCTCAACTCTCAGGGCCCGGTACCAAACGACTAACGGACCGGTACTGGGCCGTGGACCGGGGGTTTGGGACCGCTGGTCTAAACTCTTTGATGTGCTTCTCTTTAATTTGCTGTTTTGCTGAATGGGTTCATTTGTGTTTATGGGTTTCTCACACATGCATGTCAGAACCAGTGCTGTGGTTTTACTCTCAGCCTCACCAACATCTGACTGCATTCTGCTAGAATACAAAGGTCAACAACAACATTATTATCATTATCATTAGTAGTATTATAATCATATTTACAACATTTATGGCAGGTTTCAGTGACAGTGTTGTGTTATTTTCGTGCTGATGTGGTATCGCGGGGTGGATACTCTGTAACAGTAGCTGTAACAAACAAGCTTTGCAACTAGCTTCAGTTTAAACGTCTCTATTAACTTGTGCACTGAACTTTAAATGAAACAAAGATTTTTCTTACACTGACTGCACCACCTGACATGTGAAGTACGACAGCTCACCATTTTCATTTAGCTCGGTATATCGTTATTTAAGAGAGAGCTGCAAACTTTACAATAATGAAACATAGTGTAGATCAGGGGTGTCAAACTCAGATACACAGTGGGCCAAAATTCAAAACTGGAACAAAGTCGCGGCTAACATTAATATTTATTGAAATATATTTATTCCTCCAGATATAAGAACGAAGCTTTTCTTATGGACTCAAAGACGTTTTGCTGAAAAACTGAATATGGAACAAGCAAAGCTTAATACTAAACAATATATATATTAGCTGTATAATACCAGTAGGCCAGCTCTGATAGTAATTTCTTATCACTGAAACAACCTTAATAGTCTTCACAGTGTTTCCATGGACTGTCTCTCTACTCAACATGTTTGTGCTTTAAAACACTGCATAGAAATAACTCAGCATCAGGACTTTTCTCTGTTAACGAGCTCCCTGCTGACCACCGAGTATTTACTCGATTACTGTGGGAAACAGGGCGGACGTTTTACGCTTCATTCAGCCATTATTACTCATGCACAACAGGCTGGTGAATGAGAACCACAACAAGGACTTTAATATCTTTGTTATTAGATTGTGAGCCCAACAAGGGACAATTGTTGAAAATCAGCAGCAGCTATAAACCTGTGTGTGGTACATCAGTGTCATGTCTTGCACTTGAACTGTGTTAAACTGTCCCTTTTAAATAAATAAATTCAACCATCAATGTTTCCTATGATGTCTGCAGCTGTAAGAGCTTCAGTTCTTCTGAAGGACCCACATATGTGAGGCACATACTGGTGTTGGGCTACAGGACCACTACAGGACCAGTCCAACTTCTTCCACACCAAACTTGTTTATTCACATCTTTATGGTGCACAGTCAGGTTGGACGTGAAAGGGGCCACACCTGAACTATTCTCAAACCGTTGGGAGCATGAGATGATCCAAAATATCTCAGCACGCTGACACATGAAGTTCACTGAACCTAAGGAGCTGAGCCTGAACATCAGCCCCACACCCTGAGCCACTAACCCTGGTCAGATAGTTCTGTTCTCCTGCCTGCTGCTAGGACTCGTCCACTGGGTAAGAAGACGGTGAATGCTGATTCCTCCAGAGAGCTCGTGCACTGCTCCTGAGTCCAGAGGTGGTATACTGACTCATGGGATACTGATGTGCACATCACTGCAGCTGATGCTGTGCCTCACACTTGGTGTACTAACACTTGGAGTGCAGCAGTACATGAAGTTTGTCAGTGTGTAGTAACTGATCCTGCAGAAAGCCGTCTGCACACTACACGCCTCAGGTGTGATTCTACTTGGCCTACCTCTCTGATAATAATAGCATTAACAGCTCACTGTGGACTATTTAGTAGTGAGGAAATTTCCCGACTGCAGTTTGCAGCTGTTTGCAGCTGCACAGGTGGTATCCTATCAATATCACCCAGCAGCTAGAGGCTCGACTTCATGCACCTGTGGCCATGAAGTGATTGGGACACCTGGATTTTGACAATATAATATAAACAGATGCATAGCTGTAATCATTCGGGTTAGATAATTATCATTAGTAGACCATATGAATATATCTTCCCATCACATTGGTAGTTCATCCCAGTGTTACCATTGTTGCTTGGTTTTGGCAGTTGAGTCTGGTTTGATGAGGTTCAAACTACCATCCCTGTGACACTCCAACACAACCATCATGTTAGATTCAAGCTTCTTACTGAGCTCTTTGTTTTTATGTCCTGTTCGACGCTCCTGTTGCAGCGGTTTTGTCCGGTGACATTTGCCATGTTTGGGCTTCCACAATAATAAATCTCAAACGCTTCGTATACGTGTTATCTTATTTCAAAGCTCCGTTCTTGGTGCTACGGAGGCATATCCTTTCAGACCAGTGTTGGGGGAATGACTGCTGTCCATTTACACAAACTGGCACGACTTCACACCTCCAACGACCCCAACAATAGAGACACTTTGGACACTCATTCCCCCACCTCTCCCCCCTCCATAGAACCATCACCACCTTCAAACTGTTCACCTGCAACACCCCGCCTCCTCACCCCACACAAAAGAGGATTTCACACCACCTCCTCCGACCACAACTCTTCATATTCATGAAGCAGATGTGAGGAAGCAGTTTAGGAGTCTGAATGCTCGGAAAGCTCCCGGCCCAGACGGCGTGTCTCCTGCCACCCTCAGACACTGTGCAAACGAGCTGGCCCCAGTGTTTTCTGGCATCTTCAACTCCTCACTGCAGGCATGTCATGTGCCTGCCTGCTTCAAGTCCTCTACCATAATCCCTGTCCCCAAGAAACCTAGGATCACTGGACTAAATGACTACAGACCCGTGGCTCTGACATCTGTGGTCATGAAGTCATTTGAGCGCCTAGTTCTCTCCCATCTCAGGACCCTCACGGCCCCCCTCCTGGACCCCCTGCAGTTTGCATACAGAGCCAACAGGTCTGTAGACGACGCCATCAACATGGCCCTACACTTCATCCTGCAGCATCTGGACTCCCCAGGAACCTACGCCAGGATCCTGTTTGTGGACTTCAGCTCTGCCTTCAACACCATCCTTCCAGACCATCTCCGAGGCAAGCTTTCCCAGATGAATGTGCCTGATCCCATCTGCCGGTGGATCACTGACTTCCTGACGGACAGGAAGCAGCATGTGAGGCTGGGAAAGAATGTCTCGGACTCCCGGACCATCAGCACCGGCTCCCCTCAGGGCTGTGTTCTTTCTCCTCTGCTCTTCTCCCTGTACACCAACTGCTGCACCTCCACCCACCAGTCTGTCAAGCTAATCAAGTTTGCAGATGACACCACCGTTATTGGGCTCATCTCGGACGGGGATGAGTCTGCCTACAGGAGGGAGGTTGAACGTCTGGTGACCTGGTGCAGCCACAACAACCTGGTGCTGAATGCCCAGAAGACAGTGGAGATTATTGTGGACTTCAGGAAGCACACAGCCCCACTCCCCCCCATCATCCTGACTGACACCCCCATCACCTCTGTGGACTCATTCCGCTTCCTGGGTACCACCATCACCCAGGACCTGAAGTGGGAGCCCACCATCACCTCCGTCATCAAGAAAGCCCAGCAGAGGATGTACTTCCTGAGGCAGCTGAAGAAATTCAACCTGCCAACACGGACGATGATGCAGTTCTACACTGCAATCATCGAGTCCATCCTCACCTCCTCCATCACCGTGTGGTACGCTGGAGCCACTATCAGGGACAAACAGAGACTGCAGCGTGTTGTGCGCTCTGCTGAGAAGGTGATTGGCTGCAGACTCCCATCTCTGCAGGACCTGTACACCTCCAGGACACTGCGGCGTGCAGCTCGGATCTCAGCTGACCCTTCTCACCCTGGACACAGTCTGTTTGACCTGCTCCCCTCAGGCAGGAGGCTCCGGTCCATTCGCACCAGAACCTCTCGCCATAAGAACAGTTTCTTCCCCTCTGCTGTTGGACACATGAACAATAACCACATGACTGTCCCCGCCACTAACACATGACCCTACGCTGTGTCACTGCATCATTTCATGTTTGGCACTGATCACCACCTGCACTCATGTATATATCTTTCTACGTAGCACTCATAAGTCTTATTCTCATGTATATATCTCATGTATATCTCATGCACATATCTTTCTTTCTACATAGCACTTTAATTCTTATTGTTTGCACTGAAGCACCGCAGCAATTTCTTAATGTTGTAAACCTCAACATCTGGCAATAAACCCCCATTCTGATTCTGATTCTGACTAGTTCATGCTTCACAACCGCACACAGGTGTGTGATCACTTACCTCTACGGTCATGGGGATGTTCTGCTTGCGGACATTGTGGTTATGCTGGTCAGTGTTCAACATGATGACAGCGTAGGCCAGGGCGAAGCCAGCATCGTTGCTCATGAAAGGAAAGCCGTTGACTTTCTAAAAACACAGAGCATGGACCAGATATCACACAACAAACAGAGGCTGCTGTGCCTCTATGGCACACTACAACTACTCCCCGTGTTCTGACCTCCAGATTCACCTCTCAGCTGATACCACACTGACCCCACACAGTGGAAAACCCATTTACAGTGTCACTGCCTAGAATGAATCATCTTCTCTTTCAAAGCCTACTCCTGTGTGCGGCTGGCCTAAAAAAAAAAAAAGGGACATTACTAGGAATAGTTTCCAGGTCACATGGCTCCTCCTGCTATTTTGAGGCGTCAAATGTTTCCCCTGTGGAGTTTGTCCTTTGGCTGTCACACTCTATATGTGACTCTGTCTTGACACTTATGTCATCCCACTGCTATAATCTAAACAATCTGCAGGGTTGACCACAATACTGAGGGCCGCCTCTTACAAGTGGAGTTACCTTGTGATGAACACGCTTGGTTGTGACCAGACTGAAACATGTGAATGTGACCGAGTTTGTTTCCAGGTATGTTGGAACGAGTAAAAGCATTAAATTATAAATGCACTGCACTATTAGGGTCTATTAGGGGACACTAGATAATTACATAATCCAAGTCTTCCCAGTGGTAACATTATTAGCCAAAGAACAATAGAATAAAAGAGTATATGCACATTATCAGTCTTTTGTTTGATGCCACTGGCGAGCTGTTCGGCTGCATGCCTGCGTTTGCCCTGTGACAGCTGGCACAGGCTCCATAGGCTGCCTCCTCTTTCTGCAGCACCGTGCTGCCACTTAACAGCTCAGTTCTTGGAAGACCATTGTAGGAACTCCCCCATAGCTGCTTTCAGACACATGCACCGTCCTTCCAGTGACTGAAGCACACTGTTCAGGCAAGCTGTGATGGACACATCAAACTACACAGCATCCATCTGTCCATTTTCTGCCACTTATAGTGGGTCAGATATCAGGCGGAGCAGCCTAAGCAGAGACATCCTGAGGCAAGATGAGCCCAAAACACTCAAACTGGGGGCATCCCAGTCAGATGAGTGACTCTACACTGGAGCTTTCAGAACAACCAAGGGAGAGCCGAGACATGACAGAGGAGGATGATAAGGCTTTCCACCGTAACAGTGTCGTGTCCACATCACTGCAGACACGGCGTCAACCTCTGATCAACAATCTGTCACTGTTCCATTTCACTTGTCCTAACTGACTGCAACTACCTGCAGTATCAGGCCAAGACAACCACATCAGCTGTGAACAGCAGAGATGTGATACTAAGGCCAGAGCCCCTCCACGACTTGGCTGTGCCGAGAGATCGTATCCATCAATGCTCTGAACAGAACCGATGACAAAGAGCAGCACAGGCCAACTTTCACCAGGAGCAACGACTCCAATGGTAATGCACACCAGCTCTTAGGGAGTGCCTGCAGCAAAGGGCCAGTCATACCAGAGACACTGTCCCAGTCTTCCATGCAAAACTAAGACAGCCCTACAAGATCCAGAGAACCTCAGGGCGAACCCCGTCCACCCAGGGGTGAGGTCCAGCGGACCACCCAGGCGACATGACGTCTCCAGCCTCATTGTTAAAGCTTTTTTATTTGTGGGACCTGAAGTGGTGCATCGGTGCAAACAACGCTCAGTACCTGCTTCCCTGACCTGGAGGAAAGCAACCCCCTCGTCCACTGGGAAAAGTCCCAGTATACAGACGCCAAACTGGGGGAAACCAGTATACCAGGCTCTGTATCCTAGGCTCAGGCTCCTTCTCCACACAAGCGCTGACCTTCAGATCACCACCCAATCCACAAACCCCAGGACCCCTATTGGCCCTAAAGTGAGAGGTTGATAGGAATCTAAACCTCAGTGGGATCATCACATTATTACTGTTGTGCCTGATCCTGCTACAGCAGTCAGCTGATGCTCATTCTCAGGTCTGTTTCATCTCTGATCACACTCTTATTATGACCTTTGCAGGTGTCCAGACTTCTTTTAGCTTTAGTATTCAAACTAAGAGTGAAATGACTTCATCTCTGACTCAAGCGCAGCCTAGACCACGTGTGGCCCGATATCCTGCTGTGTCCTGCAGTAATGATGAATTGTAGGACGTGTCCCTTACATGCCAGTTGTCTGTGAACGTTTCCAGGAGTCTCTGAATGACAGGAGCCTCTCCAGGTAATCTGAAGGCCTCCAGGTAGAGCCGCAGGGCCTCGTCAATACGAAGCCCCTGGAAGGTAAATGTGCTGGAAAAGAAACCAGTCAGATTATTGTTTGCTCACACGGTGCATTACTGGTTATTGTTCCTGAACACACACGGCTCCGCCTGTGAAGAGCACACGTTGAAATGAAAGGATGCCAAGCCTACTTCACAAAGCTGTCCAGGAGTTCCGGGTTCTTCCGATCGCTGACGTACTCGCCAATCATTTTCTTGTCCAGTCGGGGGTTTTCTCTCAGCCACTGGGCCACCTGGTTGTTGTCTATGGGGCTGCTGAGGAGGCCTTTCTCCTGGAGGAACTGGATGCCTTTCTTGGGCTTCTGGTTAAACTGCTCCGTGCCTGTGATCAGCAGCTTGACACACAGCAAGAAACGCTGCAGATGTTATTCTTTACGTTACTCTCATTAAATGAATTCCACATACCTTTTTCTTTGTTCTAATTTCCATTAGCTCGTGTGAATCAGGTAAACAGGACAAGAAACGCTGAGGCTTTTTCAGACTTCTCTTCTCAGCTGGAGAAAAGAATTTCTGTTAGTCTCAGCTGAGCAGTTTCCACGCAGCGCTTAGACAAACTTTAAAGAAGACGGAGGCCTCACAAAGGTCGCCGTCTCCCTGATCCTGTCTGCCCAGCCTCATCTTCTCGGCCATTAGATGTCCACTGGTTGGAGGATACACTGGTGCTTTTTCAGGCTGCGAGGGACTCAAACCATTGGTACTGCCAAGTCTACTAACATCTGTAAACAGAAGGGAAATGTTTTTACTGAAGCTGTCCATGTCCAACGTGTGTGTTATTCAATCACATGACAAAGGTGAAAAAGACAGTAAAATGACACCCAAGCTGCATCTATGAGGTGTGAAGTTATCTGTGCTTATACCAGCTGCAGAGTCTGTTTCAGCTTTGGCTGCACCCTCTCCGTCTGCCAGCGCAGTCTCTGCTTGGTCTTGCTGAGCTATGCTGCTTAGCACCCTGGCCTGGCAGTGAGCTTCGATGCTGTCGATCACTGTGAGCAGCGCCTCCAGTGACAGGAGGTGGGTGGTGTACAGCTGCCCCGACACGGGAAACGCGTTCTATCGCCACAGAAGAAAAAACACTTTCACATAATACTCACATCATAATCTACAGAAACGGTCTATTGTCCAGGTACATAATACTACCTGTGAATACAGTGTTATAATTATCGTTCCTACAACTGAACATGTTTGGCTCTGTTCTGACTGATCTTTTGTTTCTGTCTGCTTCGCTTGGATCAGCTCCGTCTGAGGTCATTTTGAAGTTGATGGACTATTTGACCACATGTGTACCACTGTGCAGCATCCTCTCTTCTTTTAAATGCCTGCAAGCTGAGGAGCCTGGCCGGAGGACTCCTCCTCCTGTTGGGAGACAGCTCTCTGCAGTCCTGACTCACACAAAACATGGTTCTCATGTGAATAACATGAGTTTATGTGATTAGTGCATGTTGTTTTTATTTACATTTTACACAGCCCAAGTTTATACATTGATTCAACATCACTGTTGCACAGCAACCAAAACAGCTGACATGTGCAGTGGACGATGGGGAACAGGACGGTGGTGCAGTGAAACGGCTGGTTTGGAGATCAATGCAAATCTGCTTTCTGTTATCACCTGTATGTTGTTCCTATGACCTAAAACACTAATATTTTACAAGTGGTGCCCAGTGTGTCAGAGCCAAACACTCAGGAGTAGAAGAAATGAGGACGCTCTAAACCTCTTCTAACAGAAAACTGGTTTCTATTATTTTGCCATTGAAATACATGGAAACAGAACAACTGCAGCAGTCTGCTCTCAGTACAAAAAGGTAACCAGGGCCTGTTCATCACTAGCAAGCCTTTCAGGGCGGGTTACCTTAGACAGCAGCTTGGTGAGGTCTTCAAAGAGGTTGGAGCAGTAAAAGTCACAGTCATAGTTAATGTAGAGCTCAGTGACAAAACTGGGGATCCTCCATAACTGGACCAGTGCCTCCAGAGCCACCTCCTTCATCTCGTAGGGCATCTTAATGTTCTCTGAAGTGATGATGTCTATGAGCTTCTTCAGGTACATCTGAGCAAACAGAGACATGGCCATCAGGTCCTCAGGGACTAACACTATGAAAGCTGAATGACAGGAATGTGGATCAATGAGAACAGCTACCTCCAGCTGAAACTTCAGGTGCACTCTCATGCTTTCAAAGAGCAAGAAGCAAACCCGTATGGATGAAGCATACAGGTTCATACGGTCCACACTCAGCAGCTGGAACACAGATGAGGTACTTCATCAGCAAGGCCTCATAACTACACCAGCGTACTGCCCTGCAGAGGACTCGGGCCTCGACAAAGAGAACCAATCAGTCCATCTGAGGTCAGATAACTCAGTCGAGAATGTTAAGAGTAGATCTCTGGGTTTATAACCTAAAAACACTCCGGTCATGTCTGTCATTAGCAGTGAAACACAAATATATGGTGCACACCTTTAGCCGTCTCAGTAAGGAACCTGGACCAGATGCTTTAGTTCAATAAAAAGCCAATAATTGCTAAAAAGACTCCGATCAGCACAGAGTTACCAAAATAAGACCGCGGGTTTGACGAGGACTGCTCCTCACTGTGAGCAATGACATCATCTACATTTAATTTACCTGGAACAGGTGTCGACAGAGCTCGTCTTTGACCAGCACTAACAAGGACTGGTAGTTAGGGATGTGTGCTGATTCCAGGGCTACAGTCAGCAGCTGCAGGCCCATGTGCATCATGGCATCAGTGTTGTGGCGGTCATGAGGGTTGGTCAGTGAAATCAGGAAACGAAACAGCTCTCTGAGACACGGCAGGCCATACGGGATGAGGGATGCTCCTACAGACAAGAGGCAAAAGGACAAGAGGTTAGAGAGAGAACCACTCTACAGCTGTCTTTATGCGTCACAGAAACGTGGAACTCTCAGATCATCTTCTGCCCTTCTTGCTAAATTCAGCTGGATCCTACCATCTCTTTGCGTGGACTGTGTGAAGCGGACGCCTCTGGGGTTGACGTAATCCATATCATGGACAGAGGCACTGTCTGACTGCTCTGTAATGGAGTCTTTGTCCTCCAGAACCTCAGGGATGGACTCCACTGAGGCTGACGGGGCTGGTTCAGCCTGCTGGCCCTCAAACTAGACAGAAAGAGGCGCAGCACAAGAGATTAGAGAAGGACAGGGAGAAGCGAGGAAATACAATGTCTCTCACACAGCCGAAAATGTAAACAGGAGCCATTAGAAACATGTTCACCTGTGCATCTGCAGAGCTAGACTCAGTCCCTGTGAGTGCAATGGCTGCACCAGCGGTTGATGCAGAGCTGCACTGATCCAGGTCAGAAAGGTCTTCCCTGGAAGTAGTTTTTGAGCAGGTGTCCAGGCCGCTGTCAGTGGCTGTTGGGCTGCAGATAGATGAGGCAGAGCTGTCTGAGACGGGAAGGCTGGGATTGGACAAGCCCTCCTCCATGAACGGGACACCACCTGAAAACACAGGATCCAGTCATACAGCGCTCCACCAAAGACCTGAAAACCAAGCTCTGCTTACAGACGGCCGTGAGTCCATTATTGCAGCAGCGCGTCCTACCCGAGAGGTTGTTGTTGAGCGTGCTGGGCTGGCTTGGTTCCATCTGACCGGAGGAACTACGGACCATGTGCCGAGGCGGCCGCGGAGAACGTTTCTGTTTCTTCCATTTAGATGACTCGCTCATGCCACCGGCACGCATCTTCAGCTGGAGGAAACACAGTGGTTCAGTGAGTCAGCTGGTCCATCATCACTGAGCAATGACAATGTTTCACTTCTCTTTATATCCAGATCATTTACACACTCGTAATACACAAGAGGCACCGGGACTCGTGTGGCATGTCTTCAGCCGGCGCTGTGTACCTGGAGTGGAGTGCTTTGAAACCAGATTTATATATGCTTGTATATATGCTCGTTATTGTATTAGTGACTCTTTATTACATGGCGTGCTGCGGGGAGAAGGTCATTCTAACGTCTCAGGTTTATCTGAGCACTTGACGACGTCTCGTTGGTAAACTGTCTCCATACTCTCGCACGTTACTCTCTCTTAGCTAGTGCAAATTTGTTGTGTTGGCGTGTACTTGCCACATAGTTTGCACAGCACGGTTTTCTGCTGTTTTCATGCTACAGTTTAGAAACGAGCTCCTTGACTTGTCTGGCTGATTCTCCTGTGGCGCACTATTACAAACCATCATCTAAAGCAATGAAAAATGATTGCACTGAACAGAATATGAAACGATCCCTGTATGCAGATCGCATAGCCCTGCCCCACTATGAGAAAGAGTCAAAAAAGAACAGGAAGAGACTTCTGCTGGAAGAATATTCCCTAAAGTTTTCATCCTCTAACTATTTATTTATTTATTTATTTAACACTTGGGATAGTTGGAAGTCTGTTTTAAATAAAGAAAAACACACATACAAAAAAAAAAAAAGCTATCTGCTAACAGCTGGGACACATATTGGCAAATGAAATCCAACAGCTGTGTAGCCCAAATGAATTCAATCATTTAAAGTGTGATAATCCAGATGTGAGTATTACACAGTCATAGACTGCTATGTGTCACACAATGACCAGCAGGATCTGCAGGCCTGCTTCCTGTTTGTGTCATGTCATGCCTCCATCTTGCCAAGGTCACAGGTAAAGGAAAAGAGGTTAAGGTAGCGAGGGTAAGTCAAAGGTTATTGGGAGAGAATCTATATACTGCCCTAGCCTACATACTGAGAGTAATCTTCCTTACCTGCACACGTTTGTTTTTCCACAAGATATTGTAAGCCTCAGAAGAGAAGGGGAGCAGGCAAGGCCCGTGATTAGTGATGGATAACATTATCAGCAGATAAGTGGGACCGACACATAACACAACTGAGCATACACATCTATGCACGATGGGAGGAGTGCAAACAGTGCTCCGGATCAGAGTGCACAGTCACTGTAGGCTGTAACCAAGAGCAGCCAGCACAGATGTGTCAGTGGACAGGCAGACCATGCAAGAAGCAACAAGCGCCAAAACTCTGGGAACACCCCAATCTGCATCGAATACACATATGTGACGTGACACGTAACCAGCAGCTCAAAGGACAAACAAGGGTCATTGTTGTGTTGTGGTGTACAGTGCTGTACCAGTCAGTGCTTCAGAGGCAGGGACATCCACAGAAAGTCCAGACTGAACCACAACAGGCTTTCATAGAGGTGAGCACAGCTGACTGGATGAAGCCGTTTACTTTAACCTGCATCTGACTTGTGTTTGCAGGGATTGAATTTACCTGTAAGCTCAAAGCGTCTTCATATTTAGTCATGTGATAGATCTTCTAATTACACTAAATATGTAAAAGATTTACACATTTAAAGCTGTAAAGTGATTTTGCCCATAAAGCCGGTGCAATGTAAGAATGAGCTTCAGATAAAAACTGCTATTAGAAGCTGCAGGAGCAGTCAGCAGCAGGCGAACAGAGCACCACAGTCACGGCTTGAACACCTCTCAGGGGCTCAAGGAGAAAACTCACCTAATTATTTTTGCATATACAGTACAAAGGACTCACAAATGTCATCTCTAACAGTGCAATAAAAGAGCAGCATCTGATAGATAAAGCCAGAGTGTAGCTAGTTCTACTGTTAACTCTTCTTGTTATCACTTAGTGCAACTACAACATGTAATTGCAGTCTACACCACAGCACCACTGTGCTGCTCACTGGTGGATACTGCAGAAATGTTGAGATGCTGATGTTTGATTCAACTACATCCTTAAAACCACAGATGTTTAACACTCATGCGCTCATGCACTCTCACCAAGAAGCCATGCTAACCCTGCCAGTTAAGCATCCTGTCTAGCCCACTCTGACTTGTGTTTCTATGCTGCTCTGCACAAATAACATCCTCAGTGTCCAGTATGACAGGTAGGGTCTGTGGGAAGGAGAACAGGGACACATCCAAGTACAGGAAACTTGAAAAGAAAACTAATAGTTACAAATAATAAAGTGGATCCAAGCACAGGGGGAGGACACAGACTCAGACGGAAGATTAACAAAGAATAAGAGAAAGCACGATGACAGCAAGCAGCACACATTCATAATCTCAGCCATGTTACCTTCTTCATGTTAGCACCAACATAACTCTTGGCCTCCTCTTTGAACTGGGGGAGTCTGTAAAGAGACATGAACATGTTACAACATCCCATCTACAGTCTAGGACATAAATCACCAACCTCACCCATGCTGTGCATCTTAGATGATGTAAGTGAATTAGAAATGGAAGCAAACACACCAACAGTCAAAAGACTGGACACACATTCTCATTTAATGGGTTTTCTTTATTTTCATGACAATTTCTATTGTAATCTACGGAGCTCATCTAATCCAGGTTTAAGGTCCCGTCCCAGACGCCTTGATGTCCACTCACGTCTTGGTCATTTGATATCGATAAATCACGTGATAGGGTGGGGCTACGTCTCCCAATGGGTTCATCCAAAACCTTGGCTGATACTGACCCACACCTGTTTTCACACCTTGGCTCATGCGATTGGGCAGATGATCAATGGCTCTCTTAAAGAACAGCTTCAATCTCTCCACCAGTTCCTCTTAGAACTGAAGAAGCTTCTCAGATGAAACCTCGTCAAGAAACTCAAAGAAGTCCAGTCACTGTTCCTCCCAAGCTCTTTCGATTATCATGACCTGGCTGATCGAGGACCTACACAGACATGATAGCCTGAGCTCTGACTACCTTCCCTCTTTGTTATCATCCAATTACACGTCTCCAGTCCAAATGCCACTCCAGTATCTTTGCTGTTTCACTGAGAGGGTTCAGGCTTGCACAGGACAGACGCATCGCACGCTTGATAGCGTTGTGTGCTTGAAGTAGGCCTCTAGTGTTGCTCGCCATCAGGGTCCTGTTGATCTTGTGGTGTTCTAGGAATTCCAGGATCTACGAGGCATTTGTAGACTTTCTTGTACTGACGTATTCATGTACTGAGCCATGTGCCTGTACATTATGTACTCTGCCACTGAGAGCACACCTTGGATGGCTGAGTGGAGAACAGCTGGTTTATTCTCATGACTTCCTTCTCTGGTATACCTGTTCAGGCAGTAAGCCGAGGCCATGCTTTGCTTGGCAGTTTCTAAGGCCTAAGGCATGCAAGGTAAGGTATTCTTCATCACACCTTTCTCCAGCTCTAACAGTTCCCCAGCTTCCCTCCACACCGCCTTGATCTTGGACCAATCTTGGAGGGTGAGGATGATGACATCTCCCCCCTGATGTCCTGGCTCATTGTTAATCTCTAGTTGTGTTAGCAGTTGCTTCTTCCGAATGTTGGAATGCTGACCTACTGGTTGTTTCGCCGTCGGTCTGGATGTTGGCTGTCGAATAGGGCTGCCACGATTAGTCGACTAGTCACGATTATGTCGACTATCAAAATCATCGATGACTAATTAACAGCTCATTACAGCAAATGTAATGTGTCTGCATGACAGAGCCAAAGAAAAACAAATTAAAGTTGTTTTTAAATCAAATTTGACTGGTAGTCTTTGAAAAGTGTCCAGTGACTGATTTGTTGAAGTCACAGCAGTAATTCTGTGCCATTCCTTTATTAGCGTGTAAACCAAAAGTTCACGCCTCCCTGTTTATTTAGGCAGAGGCTTTAAATAACTGCTGTATACTGGCCCAGAGGTGGTAACTGGCTCCCGCACGGACACTGCTTTAAAGTTATTTAGTGCATCCTTTAGCCCTGAACCAAAAGCCAAAACACTAACAACGACTTTTTGATTAAAACTCTACAAAAGTACAATAATAAATAAAAAACCCCAAAAGAAAAAACATATAGCACTAAACACAGAGCCTGTCATAAGCTGCTTAAGAGGAAATATTACTTTAAGAGTGTCAGCACATTCAGTGAAGCCACAAACGTAAGGCATCACATAGAGTATGTTAGTGTGTGTCACCAGGTTTCTGTGAAGCTAAAGCTTCGCTAGAAAATGATGAGATTAGAGCTCATCAACATCCAAGCACACACACACACACGCACACACAGTGTGTGTGAGCCAGCAGCCTTCTCCTGACATTAGCTCAGCGTTAATAGAGTGTTGTTCTGTAAGCACGATTATTGGATGATCTGTGGGTCCAACAGATTAACATGCTTAATACGTTCAGCAGCCAATCTAAGACTGAGCTGCTGCTCATTACTCTCTGATGGAGGTGGGTGAGGGTGGAGGGCATCCCAGACTCACATCTCTATTATCTGGGGTCTGTGGACAAGCGGGGGGCTGGGGCGAACACGAAGGAAATGAGCTGCGAGTCGTATGTGTGTCTGTGTGTGCGAGAGTGCAGGATGAGAACAATAGAGTAAAAGTCCAGACTCATTCATTGCACCTGCTCGTGTGCTGAAATGTCTGTTAGTGAGATTTATGCTAACACAGTCAAGTCTTGTAAGAGGACTTGATAACAAGAATCCAGGCAGCAAATAACAACTGGACTGCTCGGAGGAACTGGCAGCAAACGGCAACAACCTCGGCAAAAACTAATTCTGGACTTCACTGAAAGGACGATAAGCTAGTGCTTTGTGACAAACCCCATGTCAAATAGTCTTAGTTAAGAACGCACAACATCAGGGAGGAGGTGAAACAAATCACACCTTTAATTTAAGCTCCGTTTGTTATCCAGCTGCAGTCGGTTTCACTCACATCAGCAGACATGCTTTTGCTGATTGCTTCTATGTGGCGTGGCTGGCAATGCTAACTCTCAGTGCGTGATGTGTGTGTGCTTAATATTTATGGGGGCTGGAACATTGCTGCTGAATCAGAGAGCAGCTTTATCTATATGCAGATCATACAGCATGTAGCTCAAGTGGCTCATCCCTTTGTCTGTGACCACATGTGCCTGGCACTCCTGAACACATGGTGTGGACGATGGTGCTGTGAGTGAGTGAGAGGGCGGTTTGATTAGACCAGACCTTCCCAAAGTGGGGGGGGCGCAGAGCCATTGCAGGGGGGGAGCGGAATGAAAAGGGGGGGGAAAAAAACAAAACGCTTGGACGCTGCTAGCATGGGCGCCCACAGAAACACAAAGCAGGAGATGAAGCATCGCTGAATATGTTTCCAAACCAACGTCATTCTAAGCCAAAGACTAGAAAATATGGTGAAGCAAATCTGCCCTTTGGCTTCACAAGTGCCGAGGTAGGTCTCCCTGCAGGACTGGTTTTCCCTTTGTCGGGAGCAGCGCTGTTCAAATATCAGAATAAACTTGGCAAACTTCATATACAGAATCTTACATTGGAAGAAACAGACTGAGGTAACAACAGCTTGTGGTGAGTGTTCTGGTCAAAAGACAAACATTTAAGACACAATAAGCATTTCTCTCACAGATCTTACTGAACGTGTGATCATGTATTTAATGTGGATACAAAGCCTGTCAGTGAGCCCACAGCTCACAAAGCTCTGCCTCCACTTTCCAGGCTCTTCTGAATATCCTGCCATGAGGTGCTAAGCTGTATCTCTGGCAAACTTACTATGGACATTTATTTTAAGTTCCAAAACGAGAGTGTTTGTCTTACAACCTTCCTCATTTATATTAAAGACTGTCAGCTTGCCATCTGCAACAAGCCACCAACACAACCACCCCGTCATTTATTTACCTGGAGAATAACAGCTGCACCATGTCGACCAGTGTATGTTCAGCCGTCTTCCTGAGGAGCTCTGCACACACAGACATTAGAGACATGAGAACCAAAAACTGTGAGAGAGGAGACGCCTCTGGGTGGAGACAGTTTAAGACATAATTTGATGTTTTTATGTAAATAACAGGACTGGACTAGAACCTCACAGAAGACGGCGGTACAGCCGAAGAACAGGTCGTCCAATAAGATGAATAAGATGTGAAAATGTCTTCTGTTATCAGTGTGAGGCTAATCTCACACAAACACTGTACCTAATGTCGAGTCATTGAATTAGCTTCAAATAAACTTACCACTCAGACGCATCTCAAAGCAGATCCTGAAGCAGGACTGCATGATCTCACAAACAGACTCGTTGGTCAGGTGGGCTCCCACTGGTGTCAGCAACAAAGTCCTCAGGACCTGAAGCAGCAGGTACAACTGTACTAACATGCATACTGTGGTTGGCAGTGACAGCGCTGACCAAACAAACGGGGCATACCTGTAGAATTTTCATAAGGACAACTTCATCACTGGCCGGGTCTGTTCCTACAAATCTAGCGTGCGTGACGGCGTCCGCCATGTTCTCAATGGCCTCCGCTGCTGCCTCGTGGCTAGCATCTGCCAACAGACAACAAACAGAAGGTTCTCAAAGAGTCAGACTGTCGTCACTGAAGGGGCGCCGAAGAGAGACTGACTCTCAGACGCGTGTTCATCGACGAGGTCCAGCTCGACTGGACTTATGCTACATCGTCTTCATCTTGAGCTTTCGCACAGCTGGCTGAATAAAGGAAGACTTGATTCAGTCATCTCAAAACGTATGATGGCCAGTTTTGATATTTCCTTCATTAATAATCAACTATTATTTTTGCTGCTGCAGAACATGTGGCATACACCACAAGCATATAAAATGATGTAGCACAGAGCACCGTAAAGTGTCGCATATATGTTTGAAAATGCTTTAAAATAATGCAGTGACTCCATGGCACACGTGTACGCTGCACCGAAGGCTCAAGAAGCTTGTATGTGGTGACAGGACAGGAATAATGCTGCTTCTGTAGAGCGCTGTCCACCATCACATCCATGTGTTTGCAGTGAGGTCAGTGACTGCTGCCTTTGGCATGTAGGTACTGCATTCACCACATTTTCTTTCCTACTTAAAAACAATGTTTAAATCTGAAACATCATTTTAAAAGCTTTTAGATTTTTATAGGACTCGACCAAGCAGGTGGTTGAACTGATGTGGCCTCCCGTCTCAACTCTGAGGCTTCCAATACCTAAGACTCAAAAAGGACATTACATTAGGAACCCTACACATATGTATAAATATCCTAAACTGTGACATGAAGTAAGTGCAGAGTTTCTGCTTGCATGAACCATTTAGCATTTAACTTTACACAGTCTCAAAGGCAACTGGACAAACTAACGTAGTTCTACAGTTAGAGCATTTTTCCTCCAATCAGTGACTGCCAGATGTTCAGGGCTGACATAAATACAGTGTGAGCCATGATATCCAACACGTGGTGGCAATGAGCAACTATGAAGACATGTCCAACAGCATCCATCGACAACGTGCTTCAAACCGTGGATCTAGAGACCAGATGTGGCCCTTTATTGAACGTAAGCTTGGACAAACAGCTTACGTCCACCGACTCCTGTCAGAGCAACAGCCCCAGTGTTTTTGAAACCAGAGTGGCTGAGCCATCTTGTTTTTCTTTCCCACCATCCTCACGAGCAGCAATTCATTAACTAATAAGCAGGGGGGGGGATTAGGACTATCCCAGCGAGGCAACAATGCAGCCTGTCAACATTAACACTCTGACACAACCTTTCCCTCTGAACATGTGTTTACTACATGATATGTAATTAAAGTTAAAGACACTTCTTGGGAATTTGCTCTTTGACAGATGGTGTGGAGAACAAGAGTCAGTGGTTTGTTTAAGGCTGAGAACTGGTTTCAGAAAAGTCCAGGGAGATGGAGTCATGCTGACATCCCTCCAGAGTCGAGGGCGACAACAACCGTGGAGGTCGTGTTGGAAACATCCAACACCCACACAGAGAAACTGGAGCCACATGGGGATCGAGCAGAGAGACAGAAGTGATAGAAAACACTAATCCTTCCTCTGGCACAGAGCGGAGGCAAGTGGTGTCCAAAGGTGGGCTATGGTGGGGGGGTTTAAAATAACACTGAGGAAAGGAGAGGCTCTGTGTGTGTGTGTGTGTGTGTGTGTGTGTGTGTGTGTGTGTGTGTGTGTGTGTGTGTGTGTGTTTGGGGGTAGCGGGGCTGCAAAGTCAACAGGGGGCTGAAACAGCTGCCACATGAAGTCGAGTCTATCAAACTGTGGTCCAGAAACACACACATTCTGTGGCGTAAGAGTGGGTGCAGAGGCAGGGACGCACAAAAAGAGCTCGAGCTGCACTCTGCATGACAAACCACACACAGGGAACACTTACTTTATTGGATTTATACTCGTTCTGTTCCTGAGCAGTTTGTTCACCTGGTCATCTTCCTAACAGCACACCATGCTGCTCTGCTAACTGCTAACTATGAGCTGTGGTTCACAGAGCGGGGGCTGAACTACAATCAGCTTTTCACACACTGAGCATGCGTCCAAAGAACTAGTTGACTGTATTTACACTCATTTTCTTCAATGCTCTGACTGTGAGATTCAGCAAATGGCCCTGTGTGACACTTTGTTTCATTACAGCAGGCAGTTTATTAAGAACATGAGAGTTTACTCCAGCCTCAGCCCCAGGCAGGCTTCAGCTGTACTCTAAGCTCGTCTCTTCTGGCAGTCCCTGCAGCCTAAGCCTCGGCTGAGCCTCGCTCTGAGCCCTGTGAGGTCCAGTGACCACGCGGCTGCTAGCAGCACAGTGTGAGACTGCTGACTACAGGAGACTCTGAGAAAACAAAGAAGGGGCAGAGGGGGAAAGATGAGCAATAAGATGAGAGCGAATAGACCCCATTTCTGGATGTCTGTCAACAACCAGGCTTAGTTTGCTCTCACTCTGCCAGAAGCCCTCCGACCACAGAGAGGAGCCACTGCTCTCCAAGTAAAATTAAAATGTGTGCGTCTGACAGTCATTTCCACTGAGATGTCTGTAGACTATTCCACTATTAAACTGTATTCCAGTGTAGCCTGACAGTGTGCTGACCTTTTTGTTTCTGTATCATATTTGTGTGACACCCACGCTGTTCTCTCTCTGCACTTTGACAGGCCTGTGTGACTGCAGGCAGCTTTACAGACTCACAGGCAAACGCTCAGTGAGGAAAACTTGCATCCAGAAAACAGAAATCCACCAAAGCCTTACTCTGTGGTGTCTGTGTGGCCAGCAGGGGGCAGTATGTGACTGGAACGGTCATGTTTGAGTCCATTTATCTTCTACCTGCTCAGAAACTTAATGACATGCAGCTTCTAAGTTTCAGGTTTTTCCTTAGCTGGCCTAGATGGGGTGCAGCTCTGCACCGACTGAAGCTGCTCCTCAGTTTTATTCACATCCTTCGCAAGAAATCTTCAATGTAAAGGAACGAGCACCAAGACAGTTTCCCAGCAGCTCTCTAACAGGGTGCCTACAGCTGTTTGACAGCACCGTCACGCTGCCTCAGACCCTGCTGCTCACACCAACACCTGGTGATGCATCGTCATTTCACACTTGGCAGACACTGGGCCACATTTCCCTGATGAGGCCAACGATGGTAGCGACCTTCGGTTCATTCTGCATCAGCTATGAAGAACAGAAACATGTTCCTGGGCCGACTGCGCTCCTGGACTTCACCTGAAGGTGGTTTCCTCTCTTCTCGGTGTCATAAAGAAAGTCACCTCAGCCAGGTGTTCGTATTCCTTCATCTGCTGAACCAAGTCACAGACACAGGCCCCACAGCCACGTTCTGGCCTGGATTTCACCTAGAAAAAAAGAGGCTGCTGGTGCTAGCACACTACAGTCAGCCACTATCCCAACACTGTGTGAGACACATGACAACATCTGACACACAATCTGCAGAATGTAATTCATGGTTTAAATGGCTCTTACACACACACACACGTCTGACCCCCTCGCCCGAGGCTGACCTCATGCTTAACTGTTTTTCTGCTATTTTTTTATTTTTATTATT
>NW_024583197.1:95157-98731 GCF_018398535.1 Haplochromis burtoni | reverse complement strand
AATAATAATAATAATAATAATAATAATAATAATAATAATGGATTTGATTTATATAGCGCTTTTCAAGGCACCCAAAGCGCTTTACAATTACCAGGAACCCTCCTGTTATTAATATTAGACCTACAACCAGTCCCACACCAGTCTCACCATTTGAAGGAAATGTGATTAAACTGGGAAATGATGCTTTCTCATCCTGGGCATGAGGTTTTTGGGTTTGTTTAAGAATCGAGTGCATTCATCAGCATGTTTAGTCTTCACATGAAGCTGCTCCACTACTATCTGGAAACCAGGTCACTTTCATATACAGGTAAGGATTTTCTTACCTATAAGGCCGTGAGACAGGAACTTGTTGACAGAGGTAAGAGCGAGGCCTGTGATTGGTCCAGTGGTGTCCTCGGAGCGCACGACTTCTAGGAAAGGCCTCAGGAAAATATTGGGTTCAACATCTGACAGCTCTGAAAAACAACGCAGGCACACATAATCAGGCACACGGTCCTCTGCAAAGGCTTTATCACTGTCATGATCTGGAGCAAACAGTTTTTCTCCAGACTCCAAATGATGGTTCGTGCAAACAGCTGCGCCGATAAATCGATGAGGAATTAACATGACCTGTGTTTTACTTAATGGTGAGGGGAAGACAAGGGGGGTGCAAGATCTTTGATACAGGCACTGCTAAGGCAGGGAGAGAAGTGTGCTAACAGTAGAATAGGTTAGCATTTGGGTAAAGAGGCTCCACACTCCCTATTATTGATCTATTCTTCTTCATTTTTTACCTCCACCAGTGTTTTTAGAGTCAATCTGCAAAACCCGACCAAAGAACAACAATGAGACTTCAGTCTGTGAGCACCGCAGGGTCCCCAACACTAGCTTTTTATATCACACACGTGAACACAACAGATAATGATCAAAGTGATGAACAATAAATAAAATTAATCAATATAATGATTTAAGAGCATATTTACAAAGGACCACTACCCACTCTGTGAGCCTGAAAGCTTTTCCCACAATGTTGGGAGCTGTCTCCGTGTGCTGCAGCAGCGAGGGTGAAACTAAGAGCCGACTACAAGAATGCGCACCGTACCAGCACAGTGCAGTCAGGTGCTGCTCGTCACACTGTCAGAAGCATCATTTCGCATATGTCTCCACGGCTTTACAGTCCAGCGGTGGCTTGTTTCACACCACTGTGTCTGGTGGCTTGCACTGCTCGTGGTGATGCAAGGCCTGGATGTAGCAGTTATGGAAACCCATCCCATCCCTGGTCCTGAGAGCCGTTCTTTCATAAATGTCTGCAGAAGCAATCACAAAGCCTCGGTGCTCACTTTTAGTACGAGACTATGATAGGTGTCCATCAGCTTTCTAGGAGGGTGGCAGTGGTTTATTACTTTATATTCAAACACATGTAGTTTAAGAGGAAGATCTGAGACGATCCAAAGGGCCATCAGTAAACACAGGGCTGAATGCAGCCGCTCTGTGGCCTTTGAGAAGTCCAGGAAAATAAATAATTATAGCTGCAGCCAAGCTTAGACTGACCTCAGGACGACACTGACCAAACTGCAATAAAGAAATGAGTTTTCAGTCAGAGGTGCGTGTTGCCTTCTATGAGCTGTGTTTGCTGCATACAGTCCGTCTTGTACACAAGTCCAACTGGAGCTGAGCTTAACTGGAGACCAAAAGAAAACCAGTTTGTGAAATGAAGCCATTATGATTCACCATGAGCCTGATCCCATCTACCTTGACTTGCTGGAGCTCGTCTCTCTGCTCAGAGCTGTAGGAGAGGATCCAGCCATGTGTGCATTACCTTCACAAATGGCCCTCGCAAAGGAAGGGAAGAGAGCCGGGGGTGAACCTCTGCCCCCAGAGAGCACATCAGGATGAGGCAAACTCTCTGAACAACAGAGGCCATCTTTAACACATGCGCATCTATTGGCACTGGAGCAGAAAAGCTTAGAGCACAGGGAGCAACTACAGCAGATGAATCTGAGCTGAAGACACTGTTCAGACAGAAAGGACAAAAGCAGAAAGCAAACAGGCCTCTGTTTATTGTGGTGTCTTTGTAAGGCTTTCCAAACAGAGTCGTGGAGCTCTACAATCCCAAAATGCAGGATCTAAGCACAATATGGAGTTCTTCTAATGATGGAGACCCACTAACTTCCATGCATCCCTTTAAGAGGGAGTTACAGGGCTGACTGGACTCTGTGGGAAATAAACCAGAACGTTGCAGACGTCTGCTGATTTTAGACATTTGTTGCTATTTATAAGAACAGATATAAATGAGGCCACAAACACAACAAGAGTGTGGCGTTTTTCTCCCTTTGCTCCTCAGTGCACAGTCAGCACTTACTGTCCCGTTCATGGATCAGCAGTATCCTTTCACTGCCCACTTCATGCTCCTCATTTTCCTTTGCCAAGTCTGTCAGTCCGAGGTCAGAGGTCACCACATCCCTGTGACACAGTCTGTTTAATGTTCTTCTACATGATAAAGAAAAAGCTGCTGTGACAGCCAAACAAAGACTCTTCAGTTATCATGAACACATTTGGAAAACAGCAGAAAAGGTTTTTGGGGTTTTACACTGTAGTCGTAAATAAACAGAACTTTGTAAAGTAGAAACTTTTCTGCCATGTAGTCGTTTATTTCTTAATGACTTTGTGTGGTAACATGCACACACTTCTGCATGTAGTTTATTTTACGGGACGTTCAATAACTGTACATTTAATCTTTTTCATTTTAGCTCCTAAGAAATTCTGCGCTCATCCAGTTATCACTGCGGTCAGAAGCTGCTCTCTTCACGTTTTCCCAACACGCTTGCCTTTAAACCCACCTCCCCGTGTCCCAGTGTACCTGGCCTGTACCACTACCGTTGCTGTCTTTGGAACGTCTGCCCCTTTGACTCTTTCACCTAATGGTATGATCCCGGTCTGTCGTTACATGTGATTGGCCACATGGTGTGCCCATTGAAATCGAGTCCCACCCCTGCCTGCACTGATTCTCAGCAGGGCTGAACCCGCGGCTCCCACACACTGACGGGACATTAATAATTGACATATGAAATTATCTCGCAGGGCAGATATAACTGTATAATTGGGCCATAGGTTTGACAGGCCTGCTGTGAGGTTTGCCTATGTCATCTATATTTATTAAAACTGAACAGTAGGGCTGGTCCTTTGATTTTTCTGAACACTTTTGCACTAATAAAGTTGTGGAGTTGTAAAGTATTTTGTCTCGTGTCAATTATATCATCAGTTATATCATTATCACAACTTTTCAAATGTATATGGTGATGAATATTTTTGGTCATATCGCCCTGCTCTACTGAACAGAGATGTTAAGAATGTGATATATGGAAAGGAAGTGTATAAGAGCCTGTGTTATAAACGGTCATCATCACTAAACTGACCGACGGTGAGTCATGTATCTGTGGGAGCTCTGCCAGGTCAAACAGCAGTGGTGAAACACCCTCTGCCACAGACGCTGTGGCCCGGACCCACACACTGATAACCCACCAGTGACACGAGTAAGAAGGTCTGTGACTGCAGTGCTGAGGCGCCTCATGCTAAGGCAAATAAATAAATATAT
>NW_024583197.1:93421-94826 GCF_018398535.1 Haplochromis burtoni | reverse complement strand
TATATATATATCCCTAACCTTATTAATTTGAGTATTTATGACCTATTATTTTGTAAAGGTTGTGACACCTGGCCAGTCACCAAAGGTTTGAATGCTGTTTGTTGGATGTATGGACTATAATACAGCTGTGCTACTCTGTTTTAAAGCTAGTGTAGGAATACTCCTACATACACACCTACAGGATCAGCCATGATGAGCTTTAGATGACAGAGAAAGTGTGACATCACCACACAGCTGTGGGGTGTGGTTGCTATAGTGACTAAAGCCACTGAGAGGAGGGGGAGGTGTGGAAAAAGCTGCTGTGTGGGTCACTGAGACGTTTCTGCAACTGAAAACATCCACATGAACAGAATCAACTCTGTGGGGCAGAGAGGACAAAACGTATAGTTCAGTACCAGACTTAACACAACATCCTTATGTGTAAAGTCCAGAGCCTCTGTGCGGCACTCCATGGAGGCCTGAACAGTCCCTTCTAAGGAGCCCTGCAATGGGGTGAACGTAACTGTTGGTGATGATGTTCTTAAATGACAAGAACAACTTATAATTGTTTGAAAATGACTTCTGGTGAGTTTTTAAATGTAACATTTTACTAAAAGTCATGTAGCTCCATGTTAAGGTGGTAGTGTTGTCTGCATCAGGGAGAGACAGACATAAATGTGGCTCTGAAATTCAAAAGTACACATTTTATTTGAGCAATCCTTTCACCATGAGTGACACCAAGCAGAGGACAGATGTCATCACAATGATAAAAAACATGGGTTGAGATATTTGGATGAATTATGTACTTAGGGCTGCCACGATTAGTCGACTATCAGAATCGTCGACGACTGATTTAATAGTCGATGCGTCGTTTGAAGCTTTGTAAGATCCTGAAAGACGCAGGAATAAGTAGCAGGATTTAAGAGTGTAATAACGGACTGAAACAGAAGATGGCAGCACTGCATGTACAAGGATGCCAGCTGCCGTTAAACGCCGAAGAAGAAGAAGCTGTCCCAGAATTCATAGCGCGGCCCAGCTCAGTTTCCAACATGGAGGCTGTCGCGGCAGCTAGTTAGTTTTAATGTTACTCTTATTATTCTTTCTGGGTCACAAAATAAACGTTTGACATATTCTCAGGCGAGAATGTAGCTGTGTAAACCTCAAATATCTGCTCAGTTTATCAAGACACCGCATATTTTCAAAAGCGCTCCGACGTTTTCAGAGACGTCTGTTACCCACTAGCTCGATAGCTAGCCGGGGGCAAGGCTTGTCACTGTCACTACCCGATCCGTACCGGAAACCCGATCGGTACCCCGCATGCGCAAATCTTACGTCACTTCCTCTCTTTGCCAACATTGCGACATTCAATATATTTGAATGATACGGTTAGCGCCCAGTTAGCTCCTAGCATTTCTCAACAGCTCTG
>NW_024583197.1:83064-85910 GCF_018398535.1 Haplochromis burtoni | reverse complement strand
TAAAGCAGCAACACTGATGATTTTATTACAGATGAAATAATTTAGACCGTTTTTAACTCTCAGTGTTCGTTTGACTTTGGGACCTGAAGCTGACAGAGTTTTGGACCCAGATTACTCCGCGAAGCTCCTCACTGCGGCAGCGTAATGCTCTGACAATCCATCAAGCAGTGCGGCTTACCAAAGTCGTACTAAAACATTTTTAACAGATTTCTGCCAAAATCTGTTCGAGGTCAGTAAGCACAACCAGAATTCATACATAAGGCACATTCTTGATTTTTGAGAAAATTAAAGGATTTTAAGTGTGCCTTATAGTGTGGAAAATACGTTATCCAGAAGAAAATAATATACCGTGATATATATCGTTATCGCACATGCTTCAAATTATATCGCGATATGAATCTTAGGCCATATCGCCCAGCCCTAGTTCAAATATAAATGTATTCAGTAAATGAACATTTCAGTTCATTGAAGCCTGAGCAGAACTCAAAGCTGGATCAGCTTTTCAAACAAATGTAACAATGAGTTTTCAGTGGAAAGCATCCACCACAGACTTGTCTTTAATATTAATTAAAAATGAATGAATATGTTTTAGATCTACATATAAGTAAGTGCATCATTCACTGACCCAATCCCAGCATTATTATCGTCAGGTGAGGCCTCAGATATGAGATGCACGTATCGTAACTGTGGTTTGTCTAAAACTGTAGATGATGTCCAGCTACTACTGCTGCCAGCAGAATTCTGTTTCCAGTCTGAAAAACAGAGCTAATAAAAAAGGAAGCAGGTGCATTATTCAGCCAGCATGACTTTATTACCAAACCGTGCCTAGGCCACAGCCTGCCAGCCACTGTGCTGCTCTGCACCTGTTATCCTGTACATAAAATGTATTTTCAATGGTGCATACTTTGCACAATGACTACATTATTCCAGCAGGGAGCTGGCTGGGCCCCAGCGTCCACTTAATGTGTTTCACAGTCTGCTGTCCCCTCTGTGATGGACGAGCACTAGTCACGGTCACTGTGATTATAGATAACGGATGTTTTATCACAGCAAATTAAAACCTGAGCACATACGAACAGTTCTGTATTAATGGGGATGTTAAGTGCGAGATATTCTGCTCCACACTGAACATCATGTAAAATGTCACTACTGACATATCCTATCAGCTCTTAAAGCATAAATGCAGCCGCCTGATTCAAAGGGCTCCATTTCATTTGGATGCATAAGTGTTTGCTTGTAGTATCACAGTGAGGTGCCCTTCAGATAAGATGGGCTCATATTATCACCTCTATTTCCAGAAAAACAAACAGTGGAGAGCAAGACGCACAATTTCCATCCCATCTTTTAACCATGTATCCTTGCCAATGTCAGCGTGTGTCTTGGTTATGATGCAGGACGGGGGGGGGGAAGAAAACTTTAGGTGGGCAGCAGGAGCGAGAGCGCATAGAGCCGGGAGTGTGTGAGGTTGGAAATAGTACAGAGTAAGGCTGTGGACTGTCATTCAGCAGGATAAACTAATACACGGTTTCAGGCTCAGACTGGATCGTGTCATTTATCCACGATACAGAAGCGAAGAGTGCAGAGTCGAAGGATGATTGATTTAAGGAAAAATGGAAATGCAGGGAACGTCGACATGTCCACCACATATCAGCAGGCACGAGAACAAGAAAACAAACAGCTGATAAGTAATAAGATGCTGCACTGGAAATACTCAAGTCTGCATGTGCCTTTAGACACACACATCCATGTGGAATTAGACTGTTGTGTATATAATAGCAAACAAACCTAGTGTCAAACACCATTGTGACCATTTTCACATGTGGTGACAGAGCTGGCACCAACATCCAATCTGCATGAGCCAAAAAGAGAATGAAGTGTGTGTGTGTTTGTGTGTAGCTATCATCCTTATTTGTTTCACCTGCTGCTCTCCTTCACCTCCCCATTAATGGCATTCCCAAGGAACGGGAGAGATTCCAGAAACCACACACACTGTGCAAGTGTGTTCACACACTACGCCACTCCCCCACAGGATCACACTGCAGGCGCACTCTACTGGAGACAACGCACAGCCGCTATTAACAACTAATGCAGCGCCTGAAAAAACTACCATTGAATTGTAAAGATCTCCTTACAGGCAGTTCTTCACAATCACCAAGTACCACTAAAGACAGGGGCAGGGAAGTCCAGGCCTCGAGGGCCGCTGTCCTGCAGGTTTCAGATCTCACCCTGGGTCAACACACCTGAATCACACGATGAGGTCATTTAGCCGTTTAAATCAGCTGTGTTGGATCATCATCTGAAAGCTGCAGGACAGCGGCCCTCGAGGCCTGGACTTCCCCAGCACTGATTTAAGAGAACCATTTTTAGATCTGCTGTCAGCACCTATTCTAAAATTAAGACACCTGTGTTTATGTCTAATTAAATACTCAATTAAATCTATTCAGTTTGACCTGAACCAATTAAAAACAAAACACTACAAAGACTTAAAGACTTAGTGGGATTAAAGTGAATCATACGTCTAAAGACATAAGACAAAGGCAGGGCAACCAACGACTGTGACACCTATGCCTAAAAGAGGATGGAGTTTGTGGAGGAGCAGCAGCTCTACTCTCCAAGAGAAGCTGGGCTCTCTGTAGGAGATGGAGTGAGCCCAGCTACTCTTCAAAGGAAACTCATGTCTGCTGCCCCGACTTCACCACCCGGAGCACCGGGCCTTAGGTGATGGTAGGAACGTAAACTGACCGGTAAACTGAAAGCTTCACAGGTGGAAATGGAACCAAGATGGCGCGGCCATGATGCCGGACTAGAGCAGCGCAGATACTGAAGGACCCGTCCCATCCTGGCAA
>NW_024583197.1:80678-82544 GCF_018398535.1 Haplochromis burtoni | reverse complement strand
CCCAATTTTTGCACATGTCGAGGAGCGTGTCAGGCTACATTTCACTGTGTGTTATACTTGTATAACTATGCATGTGACAAATAATAAAGAACCTTGAACCCTTGAACCTTGAACCTTGGATTTGGTAATCTGATCGTCAGATCTGTGGCCACATGTCTTGAACACTAAGGTGAAGAAAGGTGCTTATGTTTAGTAGCTAATGATACTTTCAGGAGTAATAAAAACAGTCCTTATTCCTGCTAATTACACAGAAAGTACCACAGGTGTTTCATGGTAATGGTCACACTTCTTGAAGTTTGCTTTAATAACTTGTTCATGTAGTATTAAACAGAAACAGGCAGTTTTATAATTTGCAGCTCATTACACCAAACCTAGCACACACTACACGTTATATTTAATAAGTCAGAACAATAAACAAGATATTTACATTATTGCTTTAAACCAAGCAGAATGCTGGCAGCCTAAGTCAGGACTAATTTAAATATTATAATCTGGTATAATCCTGCTACACTAAAACAGTAGCCCATAAGGTCATTATGATGGAAAGCAGACACATTACCTTCTTATTGCCAGGAGGGTATCATATTGTTACTGGTTTTGCCTCATGGGCCTAGCTTTGTTTCTTAGCTTGTTTTTGGCTCCTATTATCCAATGAAACACACCAAAAACAGTTATTACTCTGAGGGGTTATAACATCCAATATCCCATAATAATACCTTCAGTTTCCACCTTGCTGCTGCCTTGTCTATACTAACATGTCATATTCAGATTTCCTCATGAAAATCTTCTAAATCAAAACCACTCTCCAACCTGGAAATGCATCCACAATTCAAACATCACACCTGAGATGGGTTTGTCTCATTTCCCTGCCAAAGAATAATTATTCATCTCACTGTGATACCGCACACACCAACTGTCACACATGTTACATGACATTTGGTTAATATAGTTATTGATATATTGACAAAATTAGATGGGTGTCACGGCTTGAACATGTCACAAAGCCTATTCAGAAAGTGTGTACTCAGCTCCGTTTGCCTCACACCAGTCATTGTGACAGAGTGCTGCCCATTCCTGAGCCCAGTTTTTCCAAAAATACCAGAGAAGAACGTCTGACTCTCTCTTACAACACAAAGCACCCTGAGAAGATTGCTGTGCTGACTTTAGAAACAACACTCAGTTAAATAAGTAAGAAAAAGGAACACCAGTATGCAAATAGCTACCACGTCCTACACTAAGAAAATAACTTTTACTTGATGTGCAAGTATAACTACACTCTGAGCACAAATACAGGCTGGTAAACTGACACACAATTAAACACCAGGAGCCTACATGCTAGCTGGTTGCGATGCAACTCAGATACTTGGACTAAATGCAGGAAAGCAGGATTCAGTTGAGAGTCATCCCATTTCATCCCTCCCTCAGTTTGAATGTAACCACTTACAGCACAGCTCATCAGCATTAATAAGCTGATACCACTGTACTTAGACGTGACGTTCGCTTTATGTCCACACTGCATTGACAGCAAATCCTCTGTGTGTTTAATAAATCACAGCAGTTAGGTGGGATGGCTTAGTCTCCAGTCACCTAATGACTATATTATAAGCTACAGCATTAAGAGGGATGAATACTAATCTTGGCTGTTTCAGTTTACCCTGGGCTAAAGGGGAGAGTGCTTTGAGCAGGCAACGGAGCAGTGTGGGTTTCCCTGGCAGCCAGTGTGTCAGCCGCTTTCCAAACACAGCAAAAGTACATCACTGACTTAGTTCTGCATGCTGATCTCTGCCATCTCATTATTGTTGGGGATAGTGAGGGTATACAGCACCCACACACTTAAAAAGCTCTCCTACATTCAGCTCCTCACCC
>NW_024583197.1:76758-78779 GCF_018398535.1 Haplochromis burtoni | reverse complement strand
CAAACACGGGGAGAACATGCAAACTCCACACAGAAAGACCCCGGCCTGATGGTGGAATTGAACTCAGGACCTTCTTGCTGTGCGGCAACAGTGCTAACCACCGTGCCTAGTTGGTCAACAGATCAAAATGAATTGAATTTTATTGACTCACCAGGTATTTCTGTGTCTCCTGTGTTCTCTTATCGGTAATTCCAGCAGCAAAGTTAAGCAGCAGATTACAATCAAGTATAAAAGCATTTATACATTTCCTGCATTACAGAATTAATAAATGCAAACGCCTGTGACAAAGCAGCACTTCATTCAGTGCTTTTATATAAACTGGCCTGCAGGGAATAAATATCACCAGGCTTTCAATGTGTTTGTGGTGTGTTGCACCTTATAGCAGTTTATTTAGATGATCTGTTACCGACATCTGATTAAAATCTGGGATGTAAAGGTTGCATAAGTGTTGCAAAGTCTCCAAAAACTGACACTACAGCATGAAGCACTGTAGAGATAAGCTGTGGCAGGCTTGTTCTTTGGTAGCTAACAACAGGTGCCAATGCTCCAAAAGACACCAGCAGCACAGTGGTAACATGCAGTGACACAATGAGCAGGAATGAGGCCAATAAACAGATGCCAGCTACAACTACTGTTCACCACAGTTATCAGTCATAGAGGCAGGTATACAATCAAAGCTGGAAACACTAAACCAGTGTATGTATAATTGTGTGCTATTTTAACAGAAAACCATGGTGGGATTGTACAGGGACTGTTTGTACTGGTGCACTGGCTTCATGAACACGTTGGACATTCAGCTTAAAGCTTATGATCCAACCCACTCATCTATTCCTCAGTGATGCCATCTATTTCAGTTCTACATGACCGTGATCTATACCGAGGGCAAAGGGGGCCCATAAGTCGTCATTTTGAAAAAGCGATGAAACGTGTAAGCTGTCCATGGCAACACATGAACAACACTGTGGACTGTGGATGGTGGGGAGACATTAAACCCAGTCAGGTTGATCCACAGTGGGGCACTGAACTGCCTGTCACAGTCCATGCCCCTTTGGGCCTCCGTGAGCTGCAGAGCAGAAACACAGCAGGGGGGCTCACACCTGAGAGAGCGCAGGTGTGCGGGGGCATCACAAAGTAGTACCGGTCTACCGTTATACTGAAGAGATGTCAGCCAATCGTTTTTACAGTTAGTTCACTTTCAGTAAGAAAATGTGCTGATCATTTCAAATAAAAGCAAACTTTTGCTGCTTCCATGAAATCCACGTTTCCTTGTCTGCTGTGAGTGCCAACGTGAGGACAGACTGAGTGGTTAGAGAGGAGGAGAAAAGGAGCCACTTCACTGCTGTTCACATTGCAGCCCACTTCCACCCATGTACAAAGTGCACTTCCCCAGGGCTTGCTGTTTGTCATAAAACATCTTTCAGCACATAATTTAACCAAACTTGAGAGGTAAAAGCAGGGTGGGGGTGGGGATAAAACATTTTTCTAAAGGAGTGGTGAAGAGTAACACTGAGGCTGTGTGCCAAGAGCGCAGTAATCCTAAACCAAGCTCAAGTAGTGCCTCCTCAAAGATACTGTGGCGTAATTCCAGGCAGCTGAGCAAATGAGAGGCGTTCCAGAGAGTGCATTATCTTTATGCATTTATCAGCATCTGCACTGACAAGGATAGATGCGCACGTGACTGCAAATAAACTGCTTCAAAAATCAGTGTTGAGGAATAAAAAGCTGCTCGATGGCTTTGACTTCGAGGAATTACACGGAACAGCATCATTTTTCAATCGTGGATTAGATGGTTGCAAGTATTTCTGGATTTCAGCCTGCACAGATATGAACCACACACAGCCAAACAACCAAAAACCTCCCAACAGAGGAACACCCAGAAACCACCAAGCACGTTTAAATAGGGCTGGGCGATATATCGAGTTTTTAAAAAATATCGATATATTTTTTATACGAGATATAAGATGTGACAATATCCTTTATATCGATATAGTCTGTTACATTATAAGTATACTTGTGGAGCC
>NW_024583197.1:69188-75930 GCF_018398535.1 Haplochromis burtoni | reverse complement strand
AAAAAAAAAAAATATCGAGATATATATCTTATATCGCCGTCCAGGTAAAAAATATCGAGATATGAATTTTGGGTCATATCGCCCAGCCCTACGTTTAAAGCACAAAAATCACACACGTGCACATTTCTAAATAACGCATGATAAGATGACAGATGTACACAACTGAAAACATTCCCAGTATCTGCTGTTTTTTTTCAAACATGTAGACAAATTCTTTCCCATAAAGTTGGTTTCTGCAGTGCAATGTGTCTCCCTCACATCACGCTCGCTCTGCACACGCAAGGCTGCGCCTATCCAATCCGACTGGCATCACGGCCATGGAATGCTGAAGTCCACATTTTTCCCATTCAGCAAGGAAAAACGGCCTTTCAAAGCCAATCAGCTAGAAATGTTGCTTTGTTTTTATTTTTGACTGAACTTCCTGGAACCTATTATGGAGCTGTCAGGGATGTATATTTAGTTATGGCAACACAGGGCCTCCTCGCCCCCTTGCGCCACTGGTCATGTCACCTCTGATAAACAGAAAAACAATTGGCTATCCCCTTTGTCACCTTTAAAGAAAATGGTGTGGCCACTGTGTCTGTGGGTGAAAATGATGAAGCTCTCTGTAAACACCAGCACAGGGGTCTGGGACTGACACGATTCGGCCTTTACGTGATCAACGAGGTTTTTCAGAAGTTACAAAAAGAAGAGCAAACATTTCTAATCGATCAGTAGTTATTTAAAAAAATCTGTTCAGCTGTGATCTATACAGCGACGGGCAATGTTCACACGAGTCAAAGGAGAAAGTCCTGAATCTTTGATCTTCAATGGCCTGATCAGTGCTGCTGATTTGGATTTGCAGCAAGATAAGGAGCTGCAAGAGTGAATATACCAAGCAGCTCTGCACCCGACGCAGAGCAGTCAGTGTGGATCAGCCAGCTCACAACAGCTGCAGACTGACTAGTGCTGCTAGCTGCAGTCCTAAACTAAGAGAACGTTAGAGAACAGCCACAACTGGCTAACTGGCTGGTAGCTACCACATTTTCAAAATAAAAGTACTGTAACGTGGCCTTATTCTCGTCCACACAGAACATGAGAAACAAACGAGCAGCAGCCTGGGAGCAGCTCACTCCCGGGACAGCATTTCATGTTCAGAGAACAGTTTTGTATTTTCTATATATTGATTTTATTTTCTTTGTTCTTCTCACACGTTCTCCAAGAGTGCAAACTTAAAGGGAGTAAAAGTCAGATGAGGGTACCGTGACACAGGGTTACTGTGATTACACAAACACAGTAACACACACTTTGCAGCTTTGTGAACGTCTACAATTATGTCTTGTGTCTTTTGACAGCTCTTTGGTTTTGCCCATGTTGCTACTTAGACTTTGGCTGATTGTGGGGTGCACAGGTGTCTTTATGACAGCTAACAACCTCAGACAGGTGCTACTAATTTAGAACCATGAGCAGAGTGTAGCTCGACTATTTAACCCTCTGGGGTCCAGGGTATAGTTGACTGTTTTTGACCACTTTTGATTTTACTTCTATATTTCACCTTTAAAAACTGTTCATCTTGCCTTGTTTTCACTATTTTCAGCACAACCTCAAATATCTGAAATTGGAGTTATGTTTTCCATTTTGACATTATGGATATTAGCACAGTTGATCTAAATTTAGGCAAAAAATTTAAAATCTGAGTAGAAAAAAGTTTTATTTTTTACTGTAAAATCCACAAACATGTTTAAGGAATCCTTTTCATAACTTGAAATGCAAATAGAAATTTTACATTTCTAAAAATTATGCACAAGTTTTGCAAACAACAAAGTTATATGGTACTATTTACCTAAAAATGCAGCCAAGGCCTCAGGCGTTTTTTATATAACCATTTAAAACTATTAACAGAACAATCAGGTGTGCTGCATCAAAGAAGAAGGGACACAAATGATTTGTGCCAGTCCAAAAAAATTGTTTCTGTCCAGTATAAGACCGAGGAGAACAGCACAGGGATAAACCTGCAGGTCTGACAGCAGGTCGATTCGCACGAATCGATTCGATCCACGATTCGATTTGAATCGGTTAATTTTGCCTCAGACAGTCAGAAATATTATAATTCTGATCACGTATCAGTACATTTCCATATTTTTATTTCTATAAAAAGAAAGCTGACACTTGCAAGACTGTATCAAAGGTGTGAGCATCACAGCAGATGCCTTTGTGTCAAAGTAACTGAGGAAAAAAAAACATGAAGGTGCTTTCCTTGCCTGGGATTTTACAGCAGATGACCTTAAAAATATTCTGCAGTAGATCAAAAACAAAAGAAAACCATTAATCAGCACATGAACGTTACCTGATGCTGCTCAAGTGAAGCAGAGCTAAGTCGCAGAGGTTTTATTAGAGACACAGCTGAGCCTTTTGCAATTCTGCGTAATTTTAAAAAGTTTAGATTTGTTCAGTATTGAACAGCAGAAATGAGGCTTTGTTTTCAGAAGTAATTAAAAGGAAAAGAACAGCGGCCGACAGGCTGTAAACAGCGGCAGACTTGTGCGTAACAAGCAAGCGAATAATGCAAAAAACAGAAAACAGAGAGCGAGAGAGCTGTGCATGAAGTGTGGTTTTATCCTGGTGGAAGCAAAACAGCAAAAGTCAGAGTGAACTCATGACGATGTTTATGTGAAGCGTAGTTTCTTTTGCTGCTGGTTCGGTCAATATTGTTTGGAGAGAGATAAAAACCTGCAGCTTCAGAATCAGCGCAAAAAGGGCGTAAACACAAAGCTCGGACCGCCGAAACATCAGAATCAGCGAGCTGTCGGCTTTCAGCCCCGACCATGTCCGTGCCGTCGGTGAGAAAGGCGACGTCTCACTGATCCTGATGCGTCGGCGCTTTGTGCTTACGCCCTTTTTGTGTCTTTGTGCAGAATGCGTGTTCCTGCTCTCATTTACCGTTTCAGCTGTTTGGTGGTTGTTGAAATTTTGTGAGGTTTAACCTGAGATTCTGGCATTTTGGGCAAAATAATTTTAAAAAATCGATTCAGGATTTCAATGAATCGATATCACGTTATCCAAGCCAGAATCTGTTTAATCGATAATCAAACCCAGCCCTAGCTTTAAGGCAGCAACTGTGACATTCACTGGTATCACTGACACACAAAACAAAACAATGACTACACACTAACTACAGCCTCCAAACACACTAAACATCACTAATGTCTCACATGTGAAAACGTGCTCTCTCTCTTTCTTTCTCTTGTGGGCGTCACTCCTAAACCTGCCCCCTCTCCCTAAACAACTCAATGCCACATGTTGCCATATCATTTTTCTGATTGGTTGACATAGTACACTTTAACACCAATAGGAAAGGGTCTTTTTTTCCACTCGCAAGCGCAGAGTGTTTCCGAGCGCTGTCCTTAGAAAACGCCGTTTTTACCGTTTCTCCCGCTGTAAACACCGCTGTTTGTTCAGAAAAAAACATGACGTGTATTTTTTTATCATAACCCTGGTTGTGTGTCGCCTATTGACACAATTTAAAAACTGGTATATAGTTTGAAGTCTGGCCTTTCGACTCTGGGATGCTACATGTTGTTGCCGTGTCGTCTTAAATTGTTCATGTGACTTTGACGCGCCGGCGTGTCGGTCGACCCCAGAGTGTTAAAATCAAAATAACAGGTCTTTGAGGGTCACAAATCTGGCTAATAAGCAAGTGATCAAATACTTATTTGAAACAGTAATTCACAAATAAATTGTTCAAAAATCATACAATGTGATTTCCGGATTTTTCTGTCTCTCACAGTGGAAATGCACCTATGCTGAAAACTGTAGACCCCTCCATGATCTCGAAGTAAGAGAACTTATACTTATTGACCTCACTGTAGATATACGCTTTTGTGCACTGCTCAACACTCCAGGTACACAACGCTCAGCCAAAACCACACAAGTCGATTCACTTCATTTATACTGCAAGTGTTGGGTCAGAGTGCTGAAATCTGCAATGTAGCATCCTCGGCTGCAACAACAGACACGTGGGCGAGCCAAACAACACAACGCTTTATGATGTTAAGCGTGCGCACAGACTGGACACTGTGCAGGTTTGTAGACAGACCGTTTTAATGACCAGCACACCGCATGATGGAAACTGATAACTGCTCGTGTGTTAAGGCCATGAAAGATCCATATTCATTTCATTTTGGATTACTGAACTTAAATGAAAAAAGAAATAGTACTTTTAATGTGGTGATTGTACAAACTATTCACTGAATTCACAGAAAAATGTGTTTTTTTGTTATGGAGATGAGACATGGGTCATACAGCACAGCCCTACATAGCAACATTAAATGAACTGCAGCCACAGAAAACTCACAGGGCGTTAAACTGTCACAGGAACAGCAGACGACTAAAACTCGTGTATATTTTACACAAAAGACTAAAAGAAAAAAACTGAGTGGACTGACGTCCTCCGAGCAGACACCGACGCCTCCCCTGTAGCATCAAGTGTGAATAAGAGTCGCAGGAGAACATGAGCTGGGTTCTCAAATCGAGGAAAAAGGTCCTATGTATGTACTAGTTCATTAACATTTTACCATTAGCAATCTTTAAAAAACACTTTTAAAGTTGTACCTTTGAACAGAAAAACTTCAAACTATGTGGAGTAAATAAAGACAAAACCTAAGCTCAGGCTTTTAGGACATTCACACTGTTTAAACTGCAAAGATAAATCAGGCTATAGAGGTCAGAATACTATAAATGATGCAATGTTGAACTGAGGACAGGAAAATGTAAAAACAGTGCTATCTGATGTGCTGTGTGTAGGACAGGCCAGCGTGGACACTCCATGAGAATCCAGAGACATGTGATGCAATCCTTAGCTAATTGGATATGTGTATTACAACGTCTGTGGTCACAGCTCCCTTATGGGGGCATGAAATAACAGGCAGCTGTGTGTGTGTGTGTGTGTGTGTGTGTGTGTGTGTGTGTGTGTCTGCTGAGAGGTTTATTAACCCAGTCCATCAAACCAGTGTGGGATTCACACTGAGACACCAAAGGCTTAAGGATGCAAGCATCACACAAGCAAGACAGCAAGACTGTTCCTCCCTGAAATACTAATATAATGTAAGCCCTTATTTTCTAACTCAGCTCTACCACCTACACACACCCTCACCTCCACAGACAGGGTGGGGGTGCTGCATACACAGGTAGTGAACTGTGTACTGTGATTTGACCAGCTTTGCTACCTTTCTAGGGAGAACACCAACAACAGCCTCGTTTCCTTCTCGTTTCTTTACAGCCATGTACAACATACAGAGCACTTTTCTACTCTAAGCACGTTACTACAAGCTTCATTCAATCACACTGTTACGACCCAGCTCAAAAGCCGCAACATAAAAAAGGAGACGAATACTAGAGTGTAGGTGAAAAGAGGTTTTATCTTAAAATAGCATAGCAGGTTGGCTCAAATGGCTGGTACCACCGAGGCAAAGACTAGGGAGCTCTCTGGGAAGCTTGCTTCAGGTATGCTTTTATCCACACCTGACTAGGTGTGGCCAATTAGCACCAGCTGAAAACATTGAGATGATTAGAGGCTGCAGAGGGACGTAACACACACACTTTGTCCAAACACTGCATCCAGTCTATGGCCCAAGGATAAGTTAAGAGAACCGTCCCAGCGTCCTGAGTGTGGACAGCACTGTCCGGGAGCGTCTGATCAACAGCTGACCAGCAAAAGTGACCCACTGCAAAATGTGCCTGTTTGTGTCTGAACGCGCCAAAGTCTCGATTTGGGAATTCTGGGTGACTTCCTTCTTTAATAGGGATGCTCCTGCAATTCAGTCGACTAACATCTGAGTAACCAACTCTAACTCTTAACATCTGAGTGTTTGAGTTAAATTTGAGTCAAATGTAAAAAACTCATAACTCAGTCATAAATATGAGAAAGAATAACATCTCTTCAGTGTGTCCGGGTCTCCAGTAGGACATGCCCAGCCTCAGCTGGCTCCTTTCGATGTGGAGAAGCACCTCTACTCCCAGCCCCGACCCACCTCCTCACCCTATTCCTAAGGGAGAGCCCAGAATGAGCCTCTCGTTCTAGTGGTGTTAACAAAACATGTAAAAATCAGGCCTAGATGTATAGTATTTCAACAACTATGCTCCAACTGGTAGACATTCAGACAAAGAGCTTACCGGACTTGGGTACCAACGAAAATTCATCAGAACAAACAACCAGCACGTCTGGTACCGACTGACAACAGTGCCCATTAGTTGTCTAGTTGTGCACATCCCAATTCTTGACTTATGGCATTCACAAGCGTTACAGAGATTCAGGCTTGTCCAAGAGCTTTGGTAGATGCACCTCCTGGACTGGAAGCTCCTATGTTACTCCTTTTCACGGCTGAAGGGTTAAAAAAACGATTTCCCGTTACGATTTAGTCACGGCACGAAAGACACCGAATGTTCACCATTTTGTTTCAAGTTACGTTCTTTTGAGTCGTCGAGCCAAAATCAGCAGGGAATTCAGGAAGCGCCTTCATAAGAAAGCGTTCCACTAAACTATCAAACGGAGGAGTCACTGTGCATGTTACTAACATGTTTGAGGCTTGCTGTGCATCATCAGCATCCTCTTTTTCATGCCATCATTCGTGTTTGATTTCATCCTTAAACACATTACGTGATGTGTTTTATTTTATTTTTTTGTTTCACACATGGTACAGCAGTAATGCATTCCCATACACAACCTTCCTGTCAATTAAAGTAACACTGTTTCCATGCATGAAAA
>NW_024583197.1:0-60407 GCF_018398535.1 Haplochromis burtoni | reverse complement strand
AACATTATTTTTGTTTTTGTAAAATAATTTATTATAATACTCTTTCTTAGCCTTTCTGATAATTAAGACTAACTTATTTTTATAAACTTTATATTTCATTTCAGCAGGCTTTGTTCTAAGTTTTATATAATCTCTATACAATTTATTTTTCTTTTTACATGCATTTTCTAGTCCTTTTGTTATCCATGGTTTACCAGTAGTTTTCTTTTGCTTAGATAATACCAGTGGACAGTGATTTTCATACAAAACCAAATAAGTATTTAAGAATGCCTCGTATGCAGCATTAACGTCATTTACATAAACCTCATTCCAATCTTCTTTCATAAGATCTTGCCTGAACTCATTTATTGCATCATCATTTCTAATTCTTATATACCTGTCCACACACACTTCCTCCTTTTGTGTCATTTTATAATCTAAAGTAACAAAAACAGGTAAATGATCACTTATGCCATTTATGACAAGACCACTTATAATGTTGCTTTCCAAGCAATTAATGAAAATATGATCAATTGAAGTAGCTGACTTTTCAGTTATTCTACTAGGTTTAGTAATCAGAGGGTAGAACCCTCTTCCAAATAATAACTCAAAAAAAATCTGATGATGCCTTATGATTGGACATTTTTAAAAAATCAATATTATAATCAACGCAAATACAGAATGTCTTATTTCCCTTTACCTTGCTCAATAAATCTTCTACTATATCTGTGAATGTTTCTATCAGTGTCCCAGGCCTCCTATACATACAAGTAACAATTATATTACTCTTTCCATTTCTATTTCTACTGTTACACACTCCATTAAATCATCAATAGCCACAGACATATATTCAACCTGTTTACATTTCAAATCACTATCAACAAAAAGTGCCACACCTCCTGCCTTCTTATTAGATCTATTTATATGATGTAATTCATACCCATCAATGTGAAAGTCCCAACCCCTTTCCTCATCTATCCATGTTTCTGATAGTGCTATCACTTTAAACTTGCCTTTCAGATTATTCAAAAAAATCATAGATCAGAACAAAACTTTTATAGAGGCTTCTACAGTTGAAATGAATTAATGAAAATCTATTGCCTAAGTCAACATTATCCCTAAATTGATTCTCAGTATAATACTCGCATGTAACATTAATTGCATTGTTTTGTTTTTCATTTTTAACCATGTATTACCACTGGAGGTAAACCCTTTGTCTTTACAGTCATGAAGGTGTCTCTTAGTCAGAGCTTTTTCATACAATAACCCAACAAACTGTTCTTGACCAGGCCAGATGAAGACGTTTTGGTTTACCAAGCAAAGGATGTTCTTTTTTGGCCGTTCAGTCCAAATAATAATAACAATAATAACAACAACAATAATAATAATAATAAGCCAAAAAAACCAAGCAATTATATTATTTGGAAGTAAAGCTGATAAGTGCCAACAAAAGAACATTCCTCCATTGTGCTGCCAGACTGTCCTTATTATACGCTAAATGCATCCAAAGGAAAGACTCCAACACAGAATGTGTGGCAGCGACTGCATTTAGGAATAATAAGAGTTTAAATGTGTACATCATGCTTCTGTGACCTTTGATCAGAGATTCATCAGAAATAAATTATGTCCACGAAAGCTCAACGACTTGGAACTAAGCTGATCTGAAATCACTTCAGGATTATTATGAGTGAACTAAAACTTCAAAAACTGACGTTCAAGCCAAGGCTGCCTTCCACCTCCTCCTCCACCCACTCTTCCTCCTCCTCGACCTCCTCTTCCTTCAGCTCGGGGTTCATGGGGAAGAGTTTGCTTTCTTCTCAGCTCTGTCAGAACATCCAGATCCTCTGCGGCACCTTCGACCCTTTGTCCCATGTAGCTCTCTGCTGCCTCTGTGACTTAGTCCAGACCCCCCACCCCCACCCAAACAGACAGGATGATTAATAGCCCTCTGGTGGGACTCTCGATCCACTCAGCACATTGTTGAGAGCGTCTGAAACAGAACAACAGTTGCATCCCCACTTCAAACTGGGCCTAAGCCCTGCCTGTCATTCCCCGGTTAACTGGCCAGATTTACAGCTACGAACCAGCACTAGGTGGCAGCCTGTCTGAGGACCCGCGGTACTTCTTTTAGCTGTTTTGATGGGACTCTTAAAACCAGTAGGCCAAATGCTTGGCACACCTGTATAGTCCATGCTGTCTCCCATCAGGCATCCAGGACCGTGCTACACTGAGGCAGCGAACATTTATATTCTGTTTCCAAAGCATTTGGTTTGTTTGCTTCTTTGGCAGCAATGAGAAGAAACTGTCAGGCAGCACTGCTTAAAGAGTTCAATCTAAAAGCTCCAGTGCTGTTCCGTTTACATCTTATTCATACTACAACTTGTCGTATTTATTTAACGCAACAAGAGTTGAATGAAAACAGCACGTTTGTGATTAAACATTTCATATCAGTACATGCGTTATTTTACAGCATCGTCTAATTAAAGAGTATATCTGAAGCTCAAGTTCCTCCTGATGCATCAGTGCCAGTGTTAGAGTTTGTAGGAGAGCAGTACAATAATGTGTCCACTCAGGAGTTAATCTGGACTATTTATCCTGAAAAATCAGACTACAGATTAATAGAAGGGGCGGCTTGACTCGATCACAGTCTTCTTACTGTGTCATAAAACGACACTGACAGAAGGAATGAGAACATAATCTCATGCTTAAGGGTTTCAGACGCCGGGGCCTGGCAGCAGACATGTGAAGCATCGCCATGAGGCACATTCTCTGTGCTCAGAATGCCTTCATAAGTAAACATATTTGCATAAGCAGCTAAGCAGCATGAATTATGGCGCCTCATCATCGGCATTTGCCAGTTGTCTTCTGCCACTTCAATTGGGAGTGATATATGTGTGAAGATCAGGTGGCAGAAAAGAGGGAGGGAGGGGTGAGACTGTTGAAGGTGGGGGTAAAAGGCCACAACCAGTTCATAAGTGCTTGGGCTGCAATCCCCAGAGGCATGCCAATGCCTACAACTGCATGCACGCGACCTTGAAATGAGACGACGAGGGACAGCATGTGTGCATGCTCTCCTGATGACTGACATGAAGGTAAAATGGGATGAATTAGTGAGGGTTGTTGTTGTTGTGGCCCTCAAATATCACTGAAATCAAACAAAGAAATATGAGCATTCAAAGACCTCAAACGAAATGATTAAAACTCATATTTTTGCCATAATTCTGCGATTGCAACGCCTCATAAGCCGGATAATTATTACGAAGCCCATCTAGAGAGCAATCAAGTGATCCTCCGCCGTGTTCCTTCTGCAAGTCCACTGCCATGCCCCCAAGACATCCGCTCCTCGCGCCGTGCTAGTGATTCGAGTCAATTAGAGGTGCGCTTGTGGATTTCGTTATTGTCTGGATGTAAAGGGGAAAGCTGTCAGTCAAAGGGCCACTCTGGCTATGTATCTGGAGGGTGCAAGGGGCTCTAAACCTGTATTTGTATGAATAAAAATGAAGGGATTTAGGAGCAGACTGTTTGGCTGCAGCACAGGGATGGGGGAGGTGGGAGTGCAGGGAGTAAAAAGAAAGAATTGAAGATTTGAGTAGCTGAGGCTCAGTGACTTCTGCATAACAAAAAAGAAGGTGAGCAGGAGAGGAAATACAATCTGTTTCAGGAAGGGCTGTTCTCTGCTCTCCTGTAGTCTCAGAGGGATAGTCAGCCAATAAAAGAAATCCACAGAATTATTCAACAAGAGAGCGAGACGGATTTCTCCGTGTGATAACGGCCCTGTGTGGGAGAGACCCTCCGCCAATGTCAAGTAAGAGATGAAGACTCAATCTGCAGGTCAGAACGACGCCTCCATGTTAGAACACCAAAGCTCTGAGTTCATGGTCACAGGGAATCTGGGAAGACAATATGTCAGCGTCGGCGGCTTGTTTGTAATTCCAGCGCAGCGCCCGGATTAGGAAGAACATCATAATTCACGTCGTTACAACTGTTCGCCAACGAGCACCTGATAACGTTTCCTTCCACAACGATCAAAAGAATTTATGCACACCCCTCACTTTTGGTTTGCATGTTTCACAGTGTGGTCAGAGCAGTGGGGGGGGGGCAGCAGAAGAAAAAACAAATGCATCACCATCTTCTGTTTGGGCGACTTTTATGTGTGACGAGTGAAACGTGCTAACAACTACGACCAAAGCCAGCAGCAGCCACTGAGACAACAGACAACTGCTAAACAATAGAGCGCTCACAGGGTGTGCTAGGACCTGATTTCATACTGAAATGAATGGTCAGTGCTTTCAGTGGTCTGCCTCTTGTGCCACAATTTTTAGCAAGAAAATACCGATTCAGTTTCTGGTCAAAGCTGTGAAAAGCACTCAGTTACACCAGTCTAATGAGATTAGCGCCGGAGCATTAAGTATGGCGCTCGATACAAACCGTCCCATGTAAATCGGTGGAATAGCTCCGGTTTCCTGGGACTGCCTGTCTGAATAAGGGCATTACAACACATGGCCCATCGCTGGCCCAACTATTTGACTGTGCTCTCATTGTTCTGAAGTCAAGAACGGACCTTACACTTTCCAGAAGTTGGGGGAAAGCTTTTCCCGCTTTCACAAAACAGACACAACACTTCCTTTCCCAGAACAATTCATCTCTTTGCTTGACAAGACTCCCTGCTATATTTACCCAACTAAAATTGCAGATGATATACTTCCAGCTGCACCACGGCACATGGTCCTGTCAATCACGCCGGTTACAGCAGAGCAGGACTGCCAGAGCGACCGATGCTACCACGACACTAAGCTGCAGAGAAAAACGAAAAGAAATCTTGTGGGGACTAATGCCTGTTTCCTCTGCTGGTTGATTCTTGACGTTAGAGGAACGGAGACGCACACGAGAGCGAACGGAATTACCGGGCTTTCATTAAGCAGACAGCTGGGCTACTACCAAGCAGCAAAACACAGCCCACCCACAAGATTTATCCACCAGCACAGCGCTGAGGTTCTGTGTGAAAGGTTTATTAGGCTGTTGTGCTGCTGCGAAAAACAAAACAAATTGATCAGTCTCTCAAGCACTTTGGCTCTGCTGCGGTTATTCCTCTAACCCAAGTATGAATGAAACATTTGACAGGCTGGCTGCACAGGAGATTTGGACTTAAGGACGGAACAAGGCCTTCAAACATTCTTGACATCAAGTCATTACTTAATGCAAATGTCTAAAAAAGAAAAAAGAATAATCCAGCATTACATTCAACTTGCAGTCTGGTCAAACACAGAACTATAATGCAGGCAGTGAGGTTGGTGATTTGATGGCTGAAGGGAAAAGCTTATGGAAGGAGGAAAAGAAAAGAGGAGGGTGAGCCCGTGTTGTGGATTCCTCCTCAGCCAGCAGTGCCTGTCCATCTCACAGTGGCAGAGGCATTCCCTGGAGGAAGGCAGCAGCAGCGGTGGGGGCTTAGTGCTGTGTGTGTTTCATCTTTCCCACTGCCCAGAGCTGCAGGGCCATGGGAGCTGCCAGGATTCTCACTCCAAAGGCATGACAACATGCGGGACGGAGCCAGCTTGGACCTCTCAGAAAGAGTAGGCCAGCTGACGGAGAGGCGGGGCTTCAGCACCACCATTGTACTTACAGACACGAGGACTCGTGAAAAACTTGTCCCACTCAGTAACAATGTTACTACAACATCCAATGGCACAACCTGAATCTACTGGAAACATAAGTCTGGGTGTGCCCTAGGGTATGTGCGCTACACCCTCTGCACCTTTGGTGGCCAGCAGCTTCAGGTAGTTAAACTGGAAACCATCATTTCATAAAGCCACCCAACCCTTCCCTGCACATTTGTAACAGCACTACTGTAACTCTCATCGTAGCCTGACGGCTGTTACAGATGTGCTATCAACAAGAGCAACAAATGCCTGCTTGACCTGATCTGTGTAGACATCACTGATCACTGTTAACACTTTGCTTTCAGACTCCTCGAGCAACTAGAACGAAACAGTAAAATACAAACTGCTGGTTCGCTCCTGCTCATTTCTTCTGTTGGCTAAGAGTAATGTTAGATAAAAAGATCCCATTTAGAGCCAGTCAATATAATAGGGGACCTATTGTGATCTCTGACATTTTCACACATGAAGCATGAAAACATGAGTCACGTAGACTGTCAGCTGCTCTACAAGTCCACAGGAGCTCTATTTATATACATGTATACATGGTACATTTGGCATTTATTGAAAAATTAAAAAAATACTGTGGTCAAGGTCAAAAATGTCATCATCACATTTGCAGGAATCAAAACACAGTGAGTCATTACGTAACGTAAATCGTTCTTTCCACTTTATACAACATGCCTCACTCAGCAACACTACGCTCTGGTGCTTTCTAATAGGGCTGGGCGATATGACCCAAAATTCATATCTCGATATTTTTTAGCTGGATGGCGATATAAGATATATATCTCGATATATTTTTTTAAAGCCATAAAGTAAGAACAAAAAGAGAGTTCTTAGTCAAAGCTGTGTCCCAGATGTCACACAGGCACTTTTATTAACATAGAGCAGATGTACATAAAATTTACTCAAAAATAAATTATGAGCATTTATTAAATAATAATGCTCCATAAATAAAAGAAAACAATGTTGTTTTTGTGCATAACAAAAAGCTCACAATTGTGCAGTCAAAATGTAAACTAAAAGACGCCGAGCACAATAACAAAGACAGATTTCACAGCTGCTCTGTTCCCAACTTGTACTGCGTGACTGACAGCCTGGAGTTTGAAATCCGCTTCGCAACCACGTCTCTTAACAGGTGCCATTTATGGTCCTTATACACAGTAGGGTAATACTACGTTGAAGCACAGTACGTATCACTCCGCGAGGCTCAGCCGTAATGCTCCGACAATCCATCAAGCGGTGCAGCACCGTAGCTTACCAAAGTCGTACTAAAACATTTTTGACAGATTGCTGAGCGCCGTGTTCCACATAAAATCGGTTCGCGGCCATCAAGCACAACCAGAATTCATACATAAGGCGCGCTGTCAACTTTTGAGAGAATGCAAGGATTTTAGTCCGTGCAGCACCTCTGGGCTGCATGGCGTTAGCGTGGTTAGCTCGTTAGCGTGGTTAGCTAGCTAACACGTTGACGCCGTCCAGCCCCACGCACGGGGCGATGCGCAGTAACTCGTTAACGGAGATTTGCCGTGTCCATCTTGTCGCTTCCTGCAGGTGAAGCGATGGGGGAGGAGGGGGAGTTGTGTTCAGTGAAGGAGAGGCGAGGCCGAGTAACGTTGCGTAAAGACGAAAGTGGACGAAAGAGAGGCAAATTTGCGGCTCCACAAGTATAATTATAACGTAACAGACTATATCGATATAAAGGATATTGTCACATCTTATATCTCGCATAAAAATATATCAATATTTTTTAAAAACTCGATATATCGCCCAGCTCTACTTTCTAACATTTATACACTCTCCACTGAGTGTACGATATCCTGCCCAAGGACACTTTAGCACCCGGCCTGGGATCAAACCACCAACTTTCTAATTACTAACTAACTTGCTCTGCCTCCTGAGCTAAACCCATATATAGCACGTTCTAACAGATCTATGCCACGGTGATTTACAGAAGAACAGTGGACCTGTCCTTTAACTTCAACTTCAGGTCATTTGATAAATAAACTTGTAAGCACGTGGAAGTCCTGAAAACTAAGATAACCAACAAAGCAAATCTTGATGAACAGTAGCAGACTCGTATCTGTTCAATAATACGAATTCATAACACTTTTTACAGATTGAAGGTTCTCCGGTGAAGCTGTGACTCAAAAATCAAATCTTTCAGTATTTAAAGTGGAATTCAAATTAGCACACAGCCTAAATAAGGCCACGTACCTTTTATGGTGTTCAGGATGTCCTTGAGATTGCCAAAGCTGTTGAGTAATGGGTCCTGTTCTTCGTCCTGGGTAAAGAACAGAATCTGATTGGTAAGAAAACACTTACACACAGTATTATCAGTATTATGGGTTTACTGTTTGGCCCTGAAGCAGACTGACTGTAGACAGACATACAGCCAAGCTGGAGCTCATCACGTTCACGCTGGTCACTTTTTCATATTGTTAGATTTACTAACTAACTGTTTAAAACAACACATAACACGCTTGTGTTGAACTTACTAGTGGAGTGTGGGTATTCCATCTGGAGTTCCTCTTTATGGCTCCAACAACAGTGCTAATTTCACCCTGGACGATGTAGATGTTCTTATCCACCATGCTGCTTCCTGACAGAAAACACATAATAGCATATGGTCACTTCTAGAGCCAGGCTAAATAACCTGAAGTCACTGAAAGGCCATTTCTACAGGCGTTTATAATGCAGCTCTTCATCTGTGGCTCCATGCTACACTGATTTACGTTCACTTAGCAAGTGAAAGGTTACTTGTTCAATTGTAGGTAGAGGAAGGGCATCCAGTGTAAAAAGTACGCTGGGGAAAATAATGATTGGATACCTGCTGAATTTAGAACATTAGGCTTTGGGCTGAGGGCGCAGGAGGGACTGGAGCTAAAGGATGGACCATGGACAGATACAGCCACTGAAAGACGTGTACTGCTGCCTTCTCCCTGACAGGACCATGAAGGAATTCTGACTGACTGCCGGCAGATGGGTGACCGTAATGATAGCCCCTGCCTGTGACGTGGATGAGGCAACCATGGAGTAGTAACGCCGCTAAACGGCTAGGAAAACCAGTGGTAATGTCTAATGTATCCACCAGGGGGAGCAGTGTGGCGCTGCAGTCATTTACAGGCTGCTACACTATATGTTTATACTTGTTCAGGGTTTTTTTTAAATTATGACAGACTCATACCTGGATATGTGTTTGCAGCAAATAAAATAGAGGTTGTGCACAGCAAAGCAGCCAGACAGAAAGTACCGTTTGTGTTCTCTGATTATTGTCGACTTGTGTTTCTGAACATGAAAGCATAAAACGAGGCTTTTATTGCACTGCTAATGTTCTCATATACAATGCAAAATCAAAATGTAATATGGTATTTTAACAGTGAATAAATCAATCAACACTTTTATAACACAATTGGTAAAAATATATTGAATGGATGACTTGACAGTAGCTTTACTAATGAAGTATGGATTGCATCATGTTAAAATGCAGTAAATTGCCTGCTGTGACTTTTACAGACAGGTAAGAAAGCACAGGCTGTCATTAGCATCACCGTGGGTTCCTTTGTCACACAGTGGGTGACCATTCAGAGCGCTCCCACCGCCACAGAAGCCAGCGACTTCCAAACCCCGGCCCAAATATCCTCTCGATGCCAGCCCTGATTTTAATCACATGTAAACGGTATTCAAGGAATCACTGACAGAACGTATTTACAAATCACTGTTACAAAAAAATCATTTTTTCTGTGATAAAGTTTAGGAAAATACAACGTTCAAAAGAGGGATTTCCTCATTTTAGTGCTTGTTGTTCAGCTGCAGCGTTTCATTTGCACTGAAACTATCGTCACCTCTTAAAAATCCATCCAAGCAGGCAGCCACCATCTCTGCCTGTCTGTAAGTCTTTCTTAGTGAAAGTCATCAATGTTTTTTCACCCTTAATAAAATAATCACAGAAGAATTTTAGATTTTAACATGGAAGTCCCACAGGATCTTAGCTCGGTCATTCTCCACCACCCTGGAGGTCATTCACCACCACCCAGTTTGACCTCAGGACTTCCAGGCCACACTCGGCACAGATGTTCCTGTACACTATGCCGGCCACTTGGTTGTGGCGTTCCATGTATGCCCTGCCTGCTAGCATCTTGCACCCTGCTGTTATGTGCTGGATTGTCTCAGGGGCATCTTTACACAGCCTGCACCTGGGGTCTTACCTGGTGTGATAGACCCCAGCCTCTATGGATCTTGTGCTCTGAGCTTGTTCCTGTGCTGCCATGATTAGTCTCTGTGCTGCCTTTCAGTCCAGCTTTGTCCAGCCACTGGTAGGATTTCTGGATGTCAGCCACCTCCTCTATCTGCCGGTGGTACATACCGTGCAGGGGCCTGTCCATCCATGATGGTTCCTCCTCTTCCTCGGGTTTCTGCTGCCTGAGGTATTCACTGACCACGTGGTCAGTTCGAGCCATGTTCCTGATGTATTCGTGGATGTTCATTGTCTCATCTGGCCCCCTTCCTTCCGCTTAGCATACAGCCTCAGGGTGCTGGATTTGGGGTGAAACCCTCCATGCATGGTCAGGAGCTTCCTTGTCTTGATGTCAGTGGCTTCTATCTCCTCCTTTAGCCAGCTTATTGTCCCAGCAGGGTACCTGATCACTGGCAGGGCGTTGGTGTTGATGGCCCGGATCTTGTTCTTGCCATTCAGCTGACTCCTCAGGACTTGCCTGACCCTCTGCAGGTACTTGGTGGTTGCAGCTTTCTTAGCGACCTCTTCATGGTTCCGATTTGCCTGTGGGATCCCCAGGTACTTGTAGCTGTCCTCTATGTCTGCAATGTTGCCTTCTGGTAGTTCAGTCCCCTCAGTTCTGACTACCTTCCCTCTCTTTGTTACCATCCGACTACACTTCTCCAGTCCGAACGACTTCCTTTGTCTTTGCTGTATATCCTGGTGGTGTGGATCAGTGAATCAATGTCTTGTTTACTCTTGGCAAACAGCTTGATGTCATCCACGTACAGGAGGTGATTGACAACTGCTCCATCCCGTAGTCGGTATCTGTAGTCAGTTCAGGCCTATGCAGAACAGCAGTGGGGACAGAGCGTCTCCTTGGTAGATCCCACACTTGATGGTGACTTGTGCTATGGCCTTGAAGTTGGCCTCTAGTGTTGTCCGCCACATCCCCGTTGAGTTCCTGATGAAGGCTCTTAGGGTCCTGTTCATCTTGTTTAGTTCTAGGTATTCCAGGATCCATGTGTGGAGCATCGAGTCATAGGCCTTCTTGTAATCAATCCAGAAAGGGCACAGGTTGGTCAGTCTAGTCTTGCAGTCTCGGACGACTGCTTGATCTACCAGCAGCTGGTGTTTACCTACTCTGGTATTATTACCCATCCCTTTCTGTGCCCCGCTCATGTTTTGAGCCATGTGCTCATTCACATCATCTAGTAGATCTTCAGAGGATACTTTACATAGTCGTGGTAACCGGCTAGGGAGGATCCAGGTTTCAAGCTTCGCTATGATCCCATCTCTCAGGTCAGTTTCTCTCACACTCAATGATCCTTCTTCCATCACACTCGGGGTCTCGGGTGGGGGTGATGTTATCTACCCCCTGACCTGTTGCCCTGGCTCCCCTTTGCCGTACCAGTTTTGCTGCCGTCAATCTGATAGTATTGACGGCGGCATCCAGTAAAAATACTGGTGGTCGCCAATGCTACCCCTCGGCCTCCTAGTAGATGCACCCATGTTATTTTTTATAAATCCTAGGTGACATCTTTCCCCAACTTATTGTTGTCAATAGATTTTTCAGAAAACGGCCCTTGGTCACCAGGATTTAAACTAGTCCGCGATTTTTAGCAGATGCACCACCGGTATGCTTTTCAAGTCAAACCATAGATATTAAAAAAAAAAAAAGAAACATACATTATTGATCATACTATTCAGAACAGATAGGTTCCAATAAAAATTTGAGTAGGTATACTGTGTCATTTTATGTGTGAGACTTAAAAAATTCAATGTCAAATACCAAATTTCTACAAAAACGATATGAAAGTTAAGTCTTCAAGCTTCAAGTTTAAGTCTAAGAACTATGACCAGTAAATGTGCATCGAATATAAGAAGCAAACAGCAAATTTCCGTGTCTGGCTTTCCAATGCCTAAAGCCAATATGGATAACCAAACAGAATCAAAATGACATGTGATTTATATTTGACAAGCAGTACAGGTCTGAATAGTTGGATTAACCTTGTTCCTTTTGCCATGACTCTCATGGCAATTTTTCATACCATTCATTTTTTGAATACACAGAAAGCAGCCTATTTAAAATAACACCCAGATATAAGTGTAATAGCTGGATACAGTGACAGGCGTATAGCTGATGGAAAAAAAAAAGAAAAAAGGATAATAATATTAAGTAGATATTGGCAAGAGAATGAGCCCAATGCTCAGGAGCTGACAGCAGTCTGGAAGAATTACCAGACATTCATTTCATGAGCCACAGTTGTTAACGGGTCTGTATTTCCCCCACAGCATATGCAGAAAGTCAGAGGTCTCTAGTTCTTACATCTGGGTGAGACAACTACATCTACAGTCTTACATAAAGAAGAGGACAGAATCATTAGGTCCCTTTTTTTTTAAAAAGATGGTGTATTAGAGCTAGTATTAGAGTTGAAATTTAGAGACTAAAGTTGAAAATCTAGTTTGTATTTCCAGAAAAAAGTCGAAATGGTTGTTTCGAGACAAACCACCACAGTTCCCAAACTGTCCAAGTTAGTGACATCACACTTCAGAATTGTTTTTTATTACAAGGAAGGAAATTATTTCTCTTTCAGCACATAAACACAGTGTGGTGATAAACATAAGGATGTTAAAAATGCGGTAGAGAAAGCTGCATCAGGTGACATGGAAAAACCACACAAACTTGGAAGATTTATAGAAGTGAAATGCTGGTAATGGACAGATACAAGGTTATCTGTGGTTGGACCCTTATGTAATAAAAGAGGACATGTCAGGAAATTGCACTTGGATCACCCAACTCTATCATAGTCGAGCAGTAATGCCTGAGCCGGGAAACAAACCACCCTAAAACCTTACAATACAAAGTTATGGAAAGTTTACACTTTGTTTCAAAATGATTAAATCTGAGATGTTGCTTTATTGTAAGGTTATTAAAGTTTTAAATTGTTTAACAAATAATTCTAACATTTACATATGATAATATTAGAAATATGAAACATCTTCAGCAGTCACAATACTCACGATTTATAAGTTACCCAAACTTGGCTATCGTAAGTAAGCTCATATTCAACATATACACCCCAGATTTCTTCAACTCTGGTATCTGCTTCCTTCAGAAGTTCTCTGATGACTCAGCAATTGTTGGCCTCATCGCCATTGAGGACAACAGGGACTATAGAGAACTGACTGAGGACGCCGTCAACTGGTGGTACCGGAACCACCCCCATCTCAAAGGTGAGAAAAAAAAAGGAGCTGCTGGTTGACTTCCACAAGCACAAACATCCTCCACCTACCTAAACTACAGTGAACATCCACAGAATGGACATTGAGATAATAGAGTCATAAGTACTAGCGTCAGCTGACCATTAAACCACACTGGCCGGCCTTCAAGGTGTGCCTGATAAATACAAAAAAATAAAATGATCCGACCAAGACAAAAACGGTGGTATTTTGTAAATATAATAATAAACGCGAATTCACTTTGTAATTGTGTAACTTTATTAGTCCTTCTGAAATGCGCCAACAACATTGAGAGTAACATCCTCCTCTCTGCCCCCTTAATGCTCTCTGGTCGCTATGGTAACGTGTAAATATTACTTTCAAAATAAGACACAACTACAACACGGAAAAAGACCCAGGAAACCGAGTTAACAATAAAAACCCTGAAGACTATAAATTTCACACCTGAGCCTCAACTCTCAGGACCTGGTACTAGGGCTGGGCCATATTATACCGTTCACGGTAATAGCGGTATAATGTTAGACAACGATAGGAAAATGAAATATCACGATAGAATATGAGTAAAAGGCGCATGCGCAGTGCCTTTGTTTTCATACGCACATAGCCAATTGTTGAGTGAAACAGATGAACCAGAATTGGTTTGTAAAAATGGTGCAACTTCAGTGATGTGGAACTGGTTTGGTGTTTGTCCGTCAGATACACGACAAAGCACATTTTTTTGCAGAACATGCAAGCGGCCGTCGTATTTGTCGGACTAAGATGCTCTTAAATCTGGGAGTAATCTGGGTCCTAAACTCCGTATTCTTCAGGTCAAACAACACTGCAGCATCACTGAGAGTTAAAAACTGTCTAAATTCTTTCATCTTTAATAAAACGATCAGCATTGCTGCTTTACCAGGTGTAACTATAAGTTTAACTTCCAGGCATCCATGAAAACAAAGTTATTACATTTAACGGAGTTAGAAGTTAGCAGGAAGCTAGCGGAAGTTAGCTCGCTAGTTTCGCTAGTTACCTAAGCATGATATAGCATGTTCTGACTGAGAGATTTCTGAAAAAAATCAAACGTACAGCTCTGCTATCACTTCCAACATAAATGAAGACAGGAAACTAAACAGCAGTGACGTTTGTAGGGTTACTGAAGTTGGGCTAGCTGGTATATAATGATGTGCTACGTGATCGCTAGCGACACAGCTATGTTAGCATAACATAAACAGTGAAGCTGGAGGACGAACACTAACACTTTTCCACTTATAAAAGTTAACGTGAAGGTTCCTTCATGGTTAGAGACAAATGCAATCGCATGGCAGGATGCTGTAAACGGACCAAACTTCAGTCAGGAGAACAACTGAGATAATCCATCCACAATACGAGGTTAGTCATTAATATACTGCAACAACATGGGAATAGAGCAGCTGCCAGAGAATTCAACATTAATGAATCAATGGTACAGAAGTGGAGGAAGCAAGAAGAATGAGTTTAATAAAGTTTGATTTATCTGACTGCTTTGTTTCGCTTAATGTGCCTTATAATCCCGTGCACCTTATGGTCCGAAAAATACGTACTGCACACTGCAGTTTAATGTTGCAAAGCACCTCTTTTTAACTTCAGTGGATATTATACATGGTTATGCTCAGGATATGTCAGCCCATTTCTACTGGAAATGCCTTTTGGTTAAACTTTCAGCAAGGAATTTGCATTTGCACTGTTACATTTTTATAAAGCTTTAATGTACATAAAAACCAGCTTCTTGTTTAAGTGAAAATAAATGGAAGGTTGTCTTTTTGCGCTAGTAATGTTGTGGAGTTGTATTTTGTCTCGCATCAATTATATCGTCAGTTATATCGTTATCGCAAATTTTCAAATATATATCGTGATAAATATTTTTGGCCATATCGCCCTGCTCTAACTGGTTCGCGCTTGTATCCGCGATCTCCGTTCTTTCGGTCACTACCCACAGCTCGTGGCCATAGGTGAGGGTAGGGACGTAGATCGACCGGTAAATTGAGAGCTTCGCTTTTACACTCAGCTCTCTCTTCACCACGACGGACCGGTGCAGCGTCCGCATTACTGCAGCTGCAGCCCCAATCCGTCTGTCGATCTCCGGCTCCCTTCTCCCATCACTCGCGAACAAGACCCCAAGATACTTGAACTCCTCCACTTGGGGCAGGAACTCATCCCCGACCCGGAGTGGGCACTCCACCCTTTTCCGGCTGAGAAATCTTTGGGTTTTTTCCTTTGTTTTTGGTTTTTAAATGTGAGCTGACAGCACACTCACATCTGTATCACATCAGTCCCATTAGGGATGGGTATCGTTTAGGTTTTATCCGATACCGGTGCCAAATCGGTACTTTTGAAACGGTGCCGGTGCTTAAACGGTGCTCGAACCGGTGCTTAAAGAATGGAGAACACAAACTTTGTCCAAAAACCTCTCATGTTCAGCTGTTTTTTTTGTAAAAAGATAACAATGTTAGCCTTTTCTGCAGCTATGGGCATATATGGATCACTCTTGGCTGGAAGCAGTGCTTAAACAATGGAAAAAACACAAACTTTGTCCAAACCTCTCATGTTTAACTGTTTTCCACTTTTTCTTTGGTCATTTTAGCCTTTTTGGCCAGGGTGAAGGGAGTATCTGCCATCAAACAAGAAGACAGCCGCATGTAGCTATGATGATGTTTGCTAGTTCACCTTACATGCATTAATGTAATAACGTGGTTAGCCTACTCAACGTAAATTACACACGAACAACATAAGCTACTCAGCAGAGAAGAACGGCTGCTGCTGCATCATCATCCTCATCATTTCTGCTACACTGGCAGGGCTAGGGGCCAGGACTCTATTCTTCGGGTTTTTGGGGGATGTTGCTCCGGGTCCGATAACTGGCAACCCACCCGACGTGCACGGTGTGAGGTCTCGCAGCAAGCTATCAAATACGGCGCATTTCTCGGCTTTTAAAAAAAACGCTATGCGTCGCCAGCTGTTTAATCGGATTCTTGGTGTTACCTCCTTTGACAGTATCACAGTATCAGCTTAAAGCACTTGTTGCAGGCTGCTGAGTTTGCATATTTTGCTGTGAAGTACAGCCAGACTTTTGACCGCTTCGCCTTGGACATTTTTAATCTGTAGCTCTGCTCTAACAGAACGTACGTACCTGGCCCCGCCTACTATCCTCGGAAACGTAAAATGATTGGCTAGAAGTGTATCACAGCTCAGGAAAAAAAAGCACCGAAATAAAGCACCGAAATGTGCGCTGCTTTTCGGTCTGGTTACTACCGGTACCCATCCCTAGTCCCAATGCATTTACACTGAAGGTGCATTCACGTGCACACATGTACATATGTAAATTTGAATCCAAATTCCCAAATGTCCTCACGTGGGCGAGTCAGAGATAACTACAAGGCTGGATGTGGTCCAGGGCCATACAACGCCCAGATGTGGACTAATCTTTGAGCATTTCATTGACTAGGAAATTAGTTGCCAAAACATCCCTAATTTACAAAGTAAAGGCACCTTGTTCCACACCTAAGTAACTTTGTTTTAGTAGTGTCCTCTGTGTGCAGGGGCCTTTATTTAGTGACACCTTGTCCTACCTGCTCCTTATAATGTTCATCTCAGGGGCTGGTGATGTCACTAGGGTTGTGCTTATGCACGATGATGTCGGGCATCAACGATAGTCAAAATATGCAGCAGCAGCAACTCACCAATTAAGCTTAGCACATTTTACTATTGTTAAATTTAATTAATTAAATTAATGTAATTACAGTCATCATAATCAATTGGCCTCATATATTCATGTCTCATCTCCAACAACAGCTGACACAAGCAACAAAAATGAAATGTATTTTAGGTTCAGCTAATGAAACCTGACAAATAAATATCTTTGTCACAGTTCCGGTTTTTATTTGGTGGAAACCAAAACATCTTTGATGGGGTGCCAGGATTTTTTATGTGCAGGAAAACATTTTTATGGTTAACTTGTACTAACCCTTTAAAATGGTAATATTTCCTTAGACAGAAAGAAAAATCACATAATACCAACCCCATAAACAAGCTGAGTAAAAAGTAACAGTGTTTATGGAACAGTTTGTGCTTGTTTTGGGGGAAAGTGGTATTTTTAGCCCCTGTCTGGATTACAAGTAACTTCCGGTGATTCAACCTCTGTGTCAGAATGCAGACAATTTTATCAATCAGTGTAAAAAGAAACAAAAAAATAAACTCAGCCATGCAAGCTTCTGATAATCTAATATGCTATGTGGCTAATTAGATTAGGCAGTATCTCCTTAAAGACAAACTCAACAGGCTCTCTCTCATTGAAAGGCATTTATCATTTGAGCAAAAGAAAAACATGGCGTCAGACTTAAGTTTAATCGACGTTCTGACGAACTCAAATGTAAATGAGCAATTTACGGGACCAATTACCTGCAGGCTACCTACTTAGCATAACTAGCTAGCATCTTATTTAGCTACTGGTAGCTGTGTTTTCATCATCCAAGCCACTATGTACGTCCCTGATTTGCTTAGGATAAACTTCCGCTGAGTAAAACATAAAACGCTTCTGTTGTCCATTTGAAATGAATATATTACCTGTCTAGGGCGGTTGTATCGCAGATGAAGTCCTTCTATAGCTAATGCTAGCCTTGCTCGGTAAGCTAGTAGGCTAGCCGGCCAAGAGTGAATGAAAAAGACCAGAGTTCAGTTCAGTCTCCGCAATGAAACAAAGCAAAAAGGTCGGACATCCCACAGTGCGATAGCGAAATATTCCCAAACACCGGCTCTTCATTCGCTTAAAAATGCTCGACAGATCAGTAAAGTCTACACCTTCCAGCTGTCACTCTGCTCTTAGTAAACACACTGACGTGGAAAAGCTCTACACTCTCAACCGAACATGATTGCACAGTTTTGATTGACGTGCTACTAAACCAAGTAGTTTTTAAGGCTATATACGGCTTCGTTATACAAGTACGTATCAGATCATGAAATAAAGCTGATTGTTATATTAATGCTTGTGTTACTTTATAACTATTTACAAATAACAGGGGTTCTCAAAAATACCACTTGCGTTACATAGTGATAAAGGCGGGACTAGTGGCGTAGTTAGGTTGCGAAGGACAGATGACGAAAGCACGAAAGGAGCAATCCCACTGTGACGCTTAGCTGTCATTTGGCTGTGTTCTGGCCATTACACGTACGTTTCGTTTCATTTCTAAAGCAGTTTATGTAAAATATTTGTAAAACCGCTTAAATTAAAGCTGAAAGTCTGGAATTCAATCACATACTGACTGATTTAAAATCCTCTTTGGTGCTGTACCAAAGCAAAACGACACAAATTCTATCTTTCTCAAACAAATCATGACCCTAATTGCATGGTTTGATCTTACATATTATTGTGAGTCACATTTGCATAATACTGAAGCATCGAGCTGCATGTTACTGTTGCTGCTGCAGATCTCTTATTTGAACTGCTATGAAACATTTTTGCCACCAGTTTTCTAACTATTGTTCTAAAGGTGATACTGACATACACTCCATGGTGACTGGGTGCATAACTTATTGTTTTCTTTGAAACAACTGTACCTACTGACTCCAGTTCCTTCTGGAGCTCTCCACACGTCGTCCTCGGCTCTCGGACGTGGCTCTTTGTACTAAGTGGAAGGATTGTTTTCTAATATTTGATGCATTTAGGCTGTTGTCGTGGCTTTCCGTGCCTTGTTGCACCTCTCTTTTTCAAGAGTTTAGTACTTCTCATTATTACACATGACTCATCTATGGACATTGATGGTTTGACTTCTTAGCATGATCTGGGTTATCAGTGAACCTAATAAAACATTTCATGTCAGCAGCACCTTTAGAAATTGTTGACAGTTCAATACTTATTACACAGCTGTGCAGGTATCAGGGTCCCCTTTGGCCCTTTTTTTCCGGTTGAGTACTCTCAGGGGCTGTTCTGGTAATCTTCTGATTCAGCATCCGAAAAGAGACACTGACTGCCCCGGGCTCATCATTGGTGTCTCACACACTAAGAGGCAAGATTGAACATGAAAAATTCAATTTTATTTATATAACACCAAGTCACAACAAGAGGTGCCTCGAGGGAAATAATACAGAGAAACCCAAGATGACTGCCTATGACCAAGCGCTTTGGCGACAGTGGAAAGGAAAAGGTCCCTTATAACAGGAAGAAGCCTCTGGCCCATCCAGGCTCAGGGAGGGGCGGTAATCTGCCATGAACAAGTAGGGTGAGTGGAGGAAGACGAGACAAAGACACGCCGTGGAAGAGAGCCAGAGATTAATAATCACTAAATGACTATATGAAGAGTGGTGCATGAAGACATAGTGAGAGACAAAGGTGACAAAGAAGAAACAGTCATGGGAATCCCCGGCAGCCTACATCTATTGCAGCATAACTAGGGAGGATTCAGGGTCACCTGGTCCAGCCCTAACTATATGCTTTAGCAAAAAGGAAAGTTTGAAGCCTAATCTTAAAAGTAGAGATAGTGTCTGTCTCCTGAATCCAAACTGGAAGCTGGTTCCACAGAAGAGGGGCCTGAAAACTGAAGGCTCTGCCTCCCATTCTACTGTTAATGTATAATGTAAGTTATACTGTGTTACATAATTAACCTGAGAGTGAAGAAGACTCCCCAGTTACACAAAGAAACTGGAGTGCGTTGATGTGTTAATATAATCCCCACTGATGTGTAATTAATTACTGTACATTTCATTGTTATTAAGAAACAGACAAACGAGGGAGTTCAGGACACGCTGTTAAATGCTCAGTGTCTGTGCCATGTGTCAAAACAAGAGCTAGAGTGAAACTGAGTCAGGGCCAGGAGTGAAACATGTACCTGTTACGTATCTGTCAGCATCTGAAAACCTACTCAAAAATTAAGACTTGAGGAAGGGAGCAAATCCTGTATGTATGCATATTTGCTTTGAACTGGGTGGGTGTGGGGGTCCACTCAGCACCAGCTACAGTTCCACTCAGTGTGTACCCAGAAGCCACCATTGTGTGTGATCCTCTGCTCACTCTTTCCAGTCTGTTTGATGACTTGGGAGATTTGTAATTGCAACATCTCTAAGCAAATATGTGCATGGGTTTCCACAGTGACAGATACACGGGCACCCCCGCAGAAATAACACACCGTGTGTTTTTGATGTCCTTGCATAAATATTTATTTAAACATATTTCATTATCAGAGAACCACTGTTAGCCGTCAAACCTTCCAAGACTCAAGAAATGATTTTTAATGACCAGGAGTTTGTGTTGCACTCAACGATATCCCTGTGCTGCCATGATCAGTGGCTTATGAAACATCCGGAGTTCTCTCCATGACATTTCTTTCATCCGAGCTAAAAATATTGATTTAAAGTCGTGGACGTGATTGGGTTTATCATGAATGACAGACACAAGAATAAGAGCACTGATCTTTCTTTAACTCTGCAGGGTAAAGTTTGGATTATGGATGCACTTTCTTATTGGACGTAAACCGGGTGAATTTTCAGTAGAGTGGCGCCTACCTACAGAACGATCCCGCTAACAAACCTGACTCAGCGGACCGAGTTTGATCCGTCCACTCTATTCAGGACGCCCGGGACAGCAGGGTGCGATCATTCCCCAAGTTAATAGTTCTGATTAAATCTTCTGGAACCTAAACCATGTCCTCCTCACAGCCTGATGTTCCTGCTGAGCCTCTGGAGTCGCCTGTCTGTCAGCGGGTTAGAAAAATGTGTCACATCTAGCTTCTGTCAACACAATCGGACTGATGCCTTTGACTTTGTGAAAACTGTCAACAGCTGTCCTGACTTTAACAACATGAAGGTCCCTGCTATAATGTAACCTGAATCAGACCATGATCTTCATTTGAATCCATCATTACTCCGAGCTAACCAGTTCATCCTGAACTAAACTGCAGATTATTTTAACATTTAAATAAGACCGTTTGTTTACCTTAGTTTATTTTGTAGCACATTTCACATGTACAGACCCAGTATCTGATTTGAAGCCATGAGCACTTGATGTAAGCTGAGCAGTCCTCAGCAACAAACCTCTCTTCTTCCTCTCCTGTCCTCCTTTCTTATCTTTCTCCATCTGATTGAAGTTCGCTCTTTAAAATGCAGCAGTGGGACCTTTAGCAGACACACTGCACACATGAACAGTTTGTGTTTGCTGCTGTTTAGAAGCGCTGCATTTCTGCTAATTACAAACTTTACTCTTTATGCTCCTCTCGCTCCTCTTTCGTAGCTGGATGCTGAGCACAGCAGCCAAACTTATGCACAGCTGCACTTTTTGTATCCAAAAAACAAACAACAACAACAACAAAACTGAGTTACTTCCCACCTGGCTGCAGGGGTGGCTGTAGCTCAGGTGGTAGAGCAGGTCATCCACTGGTCGGAAGGTTGGTGGTTCAATTCCTGGCTTCCCCTAGTCTACGTGCCAAATATCCTTGGGCAAGATACTAACCCCAAATTGCTCTCCGATGCATCCATCGGAGTATGAATGTGTGTAAAGTTTAGCTAGAAAGCACTTAGAAAAATGTGCATGGGTGAATGCACAAGTTGTGTAAAGCGCTTTGAATGCTCAGATGATTAGAAAAGCGCTATATAAGAACCAGTCCATTTACCATCTATGTTGTATAGCAGCGGTCCCCAACCTTTTTTGCGCCACGGACCGGTTTATGCCCGACAATATTCGGGTCAGCTGGAGGCGCAGTCGAAGATTGCAACGGTCCCAGATCAGATTTACACACTGGAACTCTTTCCCATGTTGCTGTCTGTGTTTATTGTGCTGTGGTGTGTTGATATCTGTGCATTCCTGTATTATCCTTTTGTGTTACACATTTCGATGTTTTTTTTCCTCGCCATCTAGCCTGACCTGTCTCCCCAATGTGATGTTTGTGTATTGTATGTACGGTCGGCAAGGCGCACATCTCGGTTGTAGGCCTTTAAGGCCTTTAAGGTGTCGCGGATAAATACAACAAAATAAAACTAGTACCGGTACCGAAAAAAAAGAAGATTTATTCATAACACACGTGAAAAGACCCAGGAAAACCGAGTTAACGATAAGAACGATAACAAAATAACGCTGAAAACCGATAAAAACCCTGAAAACCATACATTTCACACCTGAGCCTCAACTCTCGCGGCCCGGTACCAAACGACTCACGGACCGGTACCGGTCCGAGGCCTGGGGGTTGGGGACCGCTGTTGTATAGCATTTCCTGTGGGAGTCTCTGGGGTCTCCAAAGTCAGCTATGCACTGGTTGTTTCAGTCCCTCCCTCCGACCATCCGACTTTGTGTCACGACCTAACTGAGGTGTTCCCCAAAGATCTTGGACTCTATAGATCTGCTTCCTTGTGCTCCTTTGCCCTGTAGCTGCCTCTACAGTTTAGCCAAGTCCTTTTTAAAATTGTGTTTTTGGTCTTATTTGATAGGAGCAGTAAAAGCAGAAGGAGAGAAAGGAAGACATGTGGCAAAGGACTACGGTAAATGGTAAATGGCCTGTCCCCCCTAGGGACCCCAACGTGCTTTACACACCCAGTCATCCACCCATTCACTCTCACATTCATACACTGGTGGAGGCAGCTACAGTTGTAGCCACAGCTGCCCTGGGGCAGACTGACAGAAGCGAGGCTGCCATATCGCGCCATCGGCCCCTCTGGCCAACACCAGTAGGCGGTAGGTGTGAAGTGCCTCGCCCAAGGACACAACGACCGAGACTGACGGGTTGGGATTCAAACCCGGACCAGCCGCTCTCAGCAGTTCATGGTCGCCTGCTCTAAATCGGCGCCCGCTGAGGTACATCAGTGACGGTTGAGCTCCTGGTATCATTGGTGTCTCTTCCTGATGCAGGTTTTTTCTTTGTTTAAAAGAAAGATAAATAACTCTGTCCCTGTTTGGCCTGAACAAAATAACTTTAAAGAACTGTGACCTCTGTTCTCCTCTGCTTTTGACCTTCTGCAGTGGCTATCAACTTCTGGAGCTGGGCCTGTGCACCACTTCCAGTATAAAGGACGGAGGAAGACAGTCTTCGCTTCTAGTATTTGGTAATGCCATTTGAGTCAACTAATGCACCAGTTGCTTTTGAGCCCCTAGTGAACGATGTCCTCACTCTGTCTTTGTCTAACTCGACCACATCCTAATCCAACTTTAAGTCTAACATCTGTCAAGTTGGTCAACATCTCTTGGAAAACCGTCTCTGTATAAAGGGTGAGATGTGAGTGGTTCACGCCAAGTTTCATTTCTTGGTTTCACTGTTGAGAAAGGTCAGTGCAAGCAGTGATGGAGTGGCCTGCCCCCCCAGCAGAAAGCAGCTTCAATGATTCATGTTGATTACAAATAGATTCCTGGAGAAACAATTTGCAAAATTTTACTACCACGCCCTAGACTAATCGCAGCTCTCCCAAAGTTAGAGTTCAGTCGGACTCAAGAACAAAAGCATCACTTCCAGTTCCTGTTACAACACACAGCTTATCTGTGCAGCCAGGTTAGTTAAAAACCTGTAGATAACATCTTATTTCATAGTGTAATAATTCACATTTCTGTTTAATCATCTGCTGATTAAATTCACAGAATTCATTCACCCTTAGAAACTGTCTCTGTTCCCAAACCAATAAAAAACAAACCAAAAAAACTTCCATCCACTCTCAAAACCACCCAGCTGTTTATTGATCACATCTTCTTATTTCGGAATAATAATTCACCTCTCGTGTGTGGAGCGCTCAGTCTTTTATCCATTTTCACCCCCAGACTAATGGAAAAACTGAGCATGCTAACCACCTGCACTGATGCCGCTCTTTGCTGTGTTGCATCATCCAACCGGTCTCACCTGCCCTGGATTAATTATGCGCACAACCATATGACATCAGCGACAACTCTACTGTCCCTGTTTGCGTCCCCAGTCGGCCACCAGCCTCCACTTTTTCCAGATGCTCTTTGTTTCCTCTTTACAGGATATCTTACACCATCATTTCCAGTTGAAGGCAGCTGAAGCATCAATGGCGTGAGAGGGGCTGGGCTTGGTGGACTGGGAAAGATATGGCCTGGTTGCTCCAACCTGGACAAACATTACAACTTTGTATAATCTGAAGACTCCCTACATTTTGATGTCATTACTTCAGTGAGAAATCTGGTGTTGTCTGATGATAAAAACTAAAACCCTTGAAACTGGTCTTGTGCATAAACACCTGCAGATATAAAAACATTTCATGGATGATGCTGCAGATTGTGTTTTAAGCTATTACAATAAAGCTTAGCTTCCACCCACTTGCATGGATAAGAAAGACACAAACCACGTAAACACAATTTTCCTACCCTCCTGCCTGCTTTGTAAAGAGTGCAGAGGAAAGGGGAGAGAGTGATTAGTCCCATCATAATCACCCGTCCCCTCAGCACCACCGCTCCACTGCAGCAGGCCAGAGACCACACCCCTGCCATAAACTGATATTGATCTTATCTGAAAAATAAACCAATAAATGTAGAAATACAACATCTTGAAATACTTTATTTATCAAACACAAACTGTCGCTAAACCTTATATATTCTTGAAAGGTTTACAACAGACATGGCAAAAATCTCCATAGTCCTGAATGCACTCCAATGTTTCCAGAAGCCAGAACTCGAGCTGTAAACTGGGAATCAAACGAGGTTTTTATGGAGGTTTCCTGTGGGATATGTGGTCTCTGTAAACTGACCTACATGCTTAGCTAGCTGCACAGTCTGAATTCTTTGAGCTGGTTGCAACAGTCTTCTTTATTAAAACCAAAGAACTGTCTCTTGTTTACTATTCACTCTCTGCCCTTCTGTATCACCTGAGCTGCAGAACATGGACAAGTAGTTTATCAGTGCTGGCATTCAGCGTGGGCTTTTCACACACCAGGTGTAAAAGAAAGACAAATACACCTGCCTTCGATTGTCGGTCATTTTCATACCCACCCTGCACCAGTGGTTGGATTTGCAAGCCTCCGGGGCTAGCATCAGCAGCAAATGGCATTGAAAGATGACAAACACTGTATTGTGTATATGTGTAATATCATATCTCGAGGGCCACAGCTGTGTTTAGTTGTGTTAACGTGTCAGATAAGTGTGATTCATGCGCTTCTTTGAATCAGTGTGGAACCGGTGCTCTCTCACTATAGTCCAAGCGTCCTATTCCCCATAGTCAAATTAAGAAACAAAGCCTAATGTGAGATGTTTTTGCTGTGATTCTTGACCTTATGAAGTCGTCATGTGTTTATTATTTTTCCATACTCCCCCGATCTTTATGGAAATGAATTATTTAATAATTGATTGACAGTGTTGGGGAGTAACGGAGTACATGTGCAGCCGTTACGTATTTAAAATACAAAATATGAGTAACTGTATTCTGTTACAGTTACTGTTTAAAAAGGTGGTATTTAGAATACAATTACTTTGTTGAAATAATTACACGGCAGTATTTTCCTGTTTCATATGTTCGGCTATGCCCTCTCTGTTTTTGGTAATTCCCGCCGGTGGGAACCCAAGCCAAACACGCATTAAGAGGCTCTAATGTCTGTGTCTCAATCTCCCATGTCACCTCTACATGTGGCCGCATAATGAAGTGAAGAAATATTTTTTTTAAATTATTCACAAAAAGGATTTAATATGAAGGGAATAGGCAGTGTTACAGGCATCCCATATGGAAAAGATATAAAGTTTGTATCTGTCTTGCATGAAACTTGTATGAAAAGCAAACAAGAGTGAAAACAGATATGAGTATGAAGTAAGTCAAATCTTATGCAAGCCTTTTATAAGTTTTTTATATTTCTTTTCCATATTGCATCGCCCTAAAGCATGTAGCTTGATGGTGTAGTCCGTGCTGCAGGGAGAATGGACTGTCATACCCGTGATGTGTCTGTGAGCGAGGAGGGAGAAAAAGGAAAAGTACGAGCTGTCATTGAGCAGAAACGGGAGCTGGAAGCATGTAAATATAATAATAACCACTGCAGCCAACAGAGAGCCTGACGAGCCCAGCTGTAAGTAAGCTGTTAAGACTCGACTGTACACCGTGTTCATGTTTTCCTCTGAAACAATAAGTTCCGTTGGAGCCTTTTCAACACCTCTCTCTGTCTGGATGGGCGTCCAGGTACACACCGGCTCACTTCTTGGCGGCCGCTTATTGGGGCCTGGAGCCTGGGGCTCGCTCGGGCCACTTCGGAGGTGGGGTGCCCCCGGCCTCTCGGCCTGGGGCTCGGTCACTCAGGCACAGCTGGCTGCCGGCGGAGCTCACGGGCGCGTCACTGCAACTCCCCCTGGCTTCTGCTCCGCGGCTGCTGAGTGAGCCCTCATCTGGGACTCTCCTCAGCTCTTTCTGGGACAGTGGCGCGGCTGCCCCTCTGTTGGTCTTCCATGGTCTCTTGTGTTCTGGGGGCCTCTGGATGTCTGGAGTTTTGATCTCCTCCATACCTGCTTCATGCCCTGGAGGACGGGGCTGTGGCCCCCCACACTCCCTAGCAGATCGTTACATGGAGAAACCTTTGGAATGCAAGCATGCTGATCCACACAGGTGTGCACACAGGTGTACACACGGGTATTCACAGACGCGGACTACAGCTTTCTTGGCTGCTGCTTCAAAGCACATTGTGCGCTGTCTTGCGTGCTGCACAATATTGTTTATTATTTAGTATCTACTGCTAGCTAGTTTATTGTGATGGTGCTGTTTTTTTATTATGTTGCTCTTTGTTGTTTGCTTTCTCTTCTGTTTTTTTTCTCCATACAGGTGACCCAGGTGCTTGTTTTTTTTTTCTTTCTTCCCCCCCTTCTCACCCTCTCTTCTCCCCTTTGGTTTTCTTTCTCTCCCTCTCTTTCTTTCATTCTTTCTCCCTGTCCTATCCCCCAGTCATGTCTGTCCCGTTTGTAGCAACTGAAAATAAAATAAATTCATAATTACAATAAAGGTCAATCAAATGGACCAATATGGCAAGGCCATGATGATCCACTTGGTAAAATAAATCCGCTTGGCATCTTTCTTGGCCTCAAGACAACAATTCTGATGCTAAAGATCCAAACGGGACACAAAAAAAGAAAAAGAAAAAAAACCACCTCTCTCTGTCTCTCGCTAGCAAAGTAAACAAAGACAACAAAGTAAAGCTTGTTTTCAGCTACGAGCCCGACACGAACCCGACGTATTTGCCAGAGGTCCCTTTACTACGGTTCAGAGCCACGGACCGGTTTTATATACGCGTGGAATAGTTTTCTATACGAGATCGCTGCAAAAAAGTGCAGCCTTACCTAATGTCCACCTACTGTTACTCATTTATATTAAGATTTAAACATCTAGCTGGTGTTGGTATGGAGACATTAGGACAATAGGACATTCATGTAGTTGGAAAAAGCATGATAATATGTTAAGTAATCCAAAGTATTCAGAATACGTTATTCTCATTGAGTAAAGTAACGCAATATGTTACAAAATACATTTTGGGGCATGTAATCTGTAATCTGTAGTGGAATACATTTTAAAAGTAACCTTCCCAACACTGTTGATTGATTATTAATCAGATTGACAGAAGACAAAGTGACTGTGAGAGGATTTCCAGAAACTACTGAGTTAAGAAACATTATGGTCCAGAGTCAGTGAGCCAGGGTGTTGGACTGTTCTGTGTTTGGGGTAATAGTATGTTCAGTCAAGTTATTGTCTTTGCATGTTTGGTTTTGTGGTATTTTCATTTCTCTTTTGATCATTTTGTTTTTCTGTGAGGTGCTTTTAGGTTCTTAGTTATTCTTTCGACATGTTTAGCTTGTGCTTTGGTTTTCCTTCAGTTCATGCTGATTGTATTCTCCCTCACTCAGTGTCCAGTCCTGTGTTTGGGAATCTTGTCTCCGTTTTCCTTCCCCTGTCACAGTGTTAAGCTCATGTATCTTGTCTGCGTCTACGGTAGTTATTTGTCATACTTCCTGTTTTATTTTGATAGTCCTCGTCTCGTCTTCAGTATATTTCAGTATATTTAGTTTTGCAGTTTTCCCTCGTTACCCTCTGTGTATATACAGTGTGTGTTTCCTTCGTTCGTCGTCAGGTCATCTCTTTGTAAAACATCAAGTTCAGGTGTTTCATGTTTAGTTATTTCTGGTCCAAGTGTCCATGTACGGGTTTTATGTTTTATGTGTCGGGTTCTCATCTCATTATGCTTTCAGGTTTCATTCAGGTTTGAGTTGTTTTCCCAGTTTAGGTTTGGTCAGGTTAGTCTTTGTTTTTTCCTTTGCACTGAGTTCAGCCATCAATAAAGTGGAGATCAGTCTCTGGTGTCTGCATTTGGGTCCTCTCCACTTCACAGGTCTGCCAGCACAGACCTGGACAGTAGCTCTGTGCAGTTCATCCCAGTTTCACATCAAATTGATCCAAAGCACCAGTTTCACAATATGCTTACAAAAGAAACTAGTCTCTAACACACACACACACACACACACACACACACACACACACACACACACACACACACACACACACACACACACACTAATTTCACCACAAAACCCCTTTCCCTATCACAGGCAAACCAATGGAAAGACAAGTCACAGACACAAGGACCAAAGTTAAGCATAGAAACACAGTACGAGCTCCTATTGGTTACAGTCGGCTCTCAGGCTGCTACAAAGGGGCCATCAACTGGAGTTACAGAAGGTTTATTTAACTCAACAATAGCAATCATTTTTATGTAAATCCATATCAGTGGTCTAAATCAGTGTATGGGTGAGCTGGTAAGAATGTGAGATATGTAAGGTAAAGACAATCTAACATAATACAAACAAAGAAGCCAAACAAGCACTGGCACAGGACTGGAGTAGAACAGCAGCTAAGACTGGGAAGGCCCAGAGAGGCAGGGCAGAACACTGGTCATCTCCACCCAGGAAACTCGTGCAACACAAGTACCGTGATGAGCTGTACCACGATGCTACGCAAAAGAGTTCTCAAAGTTAGGTTAAGCAGAGTGGTGAGAAGCAGTGAGAAGCAGTATTTCTTACATTTGTCTCCCGTCTGTCTGATTATATCTCTGCTGGCCTGGGAATGCTTTGGTGTTCCCCTGGACAAGCTGGAGAAATGTAGAGGCGAGAAGGAGTGGCACTGTGTCTGTGTAGAGCCAGAGAAAGCATATGATGCAGTGCCAAGAAAGTAAGTGTGGTACTGGATGAGGAAGTCAGGAGTGGCAGAGACGTACGTGAGGGTGAAGCAGGATGTGCTGAGGACAGTGAAACAGTGGTGAGGTGTGACAGATGGGTTGAAGGTGGAGGTGGGATTACATCAGGGGTCAGAGCCCTTTGTTGTTTGCACTGGTGATGGACGGGTTGACAGATGAGGTCAGTGAGATCTGTGGGAGCAGGTGGAAGAGACGGCCAAAGGGTTTCCTTCTACTTTCTTTGGTAAGAAGCAGAATGATTATGAATGAATGACAGAAAAAAGCCAGAACTGGTGTGTTAATGGCAGGACGACAGGTGAAGCAGTGAACGGAGCAGGGGCAGACTCAGTTTAAGAGTCTGGGAAACTATTCAAAGACTGCACAAGACCGGTGACGTGGAGTGGGTGGAGACAAGTGACAGAAGAGATTTGTAACAGAAGGATAGCAGCAAGAGTGAAAGGGAAAGTTTACAAGATGCTAGTAAGACCTGCTATGATATATGGTTAGGAGACGATATCACTAATAAAGAAACAACAGCAGCCAGAGGTGCAGGTAGCAGAGCTGAAGATGTTTCACTGTCAGTAACAACGACAGGCCACATTACACATGTGTATGTCAGACGCACCGCTCAGGTTGAGCAGCACAGAGCAGCTGTGGCTACCTGAGGAAGCAGGTACTGCTCTATGCTGTGGTGTGCTGGGGGAGCAGCACAGTAAAGAAGGGCTGATCCAGGCTGGAAAAACTAATCAGGAAGGCTGGCTCTGTGGTTGGCTTGACTCTGGTAACAGTGGCAGAGAAGAGGACATTAAAGAAACTGTTGGACATCCTCTGCACATGGTCATAAATAACCAGAGGAGTCTGTTCAGTGACAGGTTGCTTCTCCCAAAGTCCAGGACCAACAGACTTAAGAACTAATCTAATCTTATCTAACAAGAGAAGTTCAAGAAAAGGAGAAGGAAAGAAAAACAGAGGGGAAGAGGGACAGTGAAAAAAGACACTAAAAACCTGCTGGATCACCTGTTGGAGAAAAAAAGAAGAAAACAAGCAAAAAGAGAACAATGCTGTAGGGAAACCACAGCAACAACCTAGATAAAATAATAAATAATAAACACTGAATGTTACTGAGCAGCACACAAAACCGACAACAATGCCTAGAGCAGCCAAGGAAGATGGTGTGTGTCTGTGAACACCACATGTTTCTTCATGTAGCTGTCTAATAGCAGGTGTGGGGAGTCCTCATCATCATCATAGTTTATTTATATAGCACTTTAAAGACACACAAGGCTGACCAAAGTGCTGAACAACAGAAAAATAAGAGATACAATAGGAATAATAAATACGATAAAATAATAAACATAGTAATAACAATAAAATATAACTAAATACAAGTCAGTTAACCAGTGAGTTAAATGCCAGTGAATAAAAATGCTGGATTTAAATCTGGATTTAAAAACCAGCACTGATGCCGATCGCCTAATGTGAAGAGGAAGATTATTCCAAAGCTCAGGAGCCACGATAGAGAACGCTCGGTCTCCTCAGTTTCAGCCGTGGTTTGGGGACTGAGAGCAACAGCTGCTCAGCTGACGAGTGGGAACACAGGACTTCAGCAGATCAGACAAATATGCAGGTGCCAGACCATTTAAGGATTTAAAAACCAATAAAAGCACTTTAAAATGAATCCTAAATTCAATTGGAAGCCAGTGCAGGGAGGCCAGAACCAGAGTAATGTGCTCAAATGTCCTTCTACCAGATAAAAACCGTGCCGCAGCATTCTGGACTAGTTGCAGGCATGTCTATTAAAAGGGAGCTGCAATAATCCAAGCATGAGGTTATAAAAGCGTGGATAACAGTCTCCAAGTCACGCCTTGAAAGAAAAGGTTTGACCTTCGACAGACGCCTGAGATGATAGAATGATGATTTCACCACCGCATTCACGTGGCCATCAAAGGTAAGTGCAGAGTTGATTTTTAACCCAAGATTGGTAATCGAGCTCTTCAGGTGAGGGGTCAGAGCAGCAAGGTCAACATCAGGGATATCAGAGGAACGATTCGGGCCAAACAGAATTGCTTCCGTTTTACGTTCATTAAAATTTAAAGTTTAGAGCCATCCATGACTTAACATCACTAAGGCAATCAAGCAGGAGTCTAATTTGGGAGCTATCAGAATGACTGAAAGGAAAATAAAGCTGGCAATCATCAGCATATAGATGAAATGAAACTTTATGTTTACGAAAGATCGCACCCAGTGGCAGGAGATACAATGAAAACAGTAATGGCCCAAGAATAGATCCCTGTGGTACCCCCCACAGCAGAGGGGCCACAGAGGACGATGACGAGCCCAACTTAACACAGAAGCTCCTGTTTGACAGATATGATTTTATCCACAGGAGTGCCAAGCCAGAAATGCCCACACAAAGCTGTAATCGAGAGATCAGCAGGTCGTGATCCACTGTGTCAAATGCAGCAGTCATATCTAGTAGTATAAGCACTACGTGTTTACCACAGTCCGTCGCTACCAGGATATCGTTCATAACCTTTATGAGAGCTGTCTCTGTGCTATGAAACGGCTTAAAGCCAGACTGAAAAACTTCAAACATATGAGAGTTGTTTAGATAATCCATCAGCTGAGTGTGAACAACCTTTTCCAAGGTCTTACTCAGAAAAGGAAGTTTAGAGATGGGTCTACAGTTTGACTGAACTGAAATATCTGAGCCTGGCTTCTTAAGTAAGGATGAATAACTGCATGCTTAAACTCGCTTGGTACTTGACCTGACAAGAGGCTGGTATTGATCTACGGAGGACGACTCAGAGGGACTGGACACAAGTTGTTCAAATAGTGTTGAAAAATCCTCAGCAGTATCTGAGCCGAAGGCACGATAGCATCGCATAGGTGCAGCCCGTTTAACAACAGGACTAAGAGGAACAACGTCAAATACAATGGGCATATGGTCAAAGAATACAACATCCTCCACATGTAAGTTACAGACAGATAACCCATATGATAACACCAAGTCCAACGTGTGACCAGGTTCTTGAGTGGCACCTTTAACAGATTGAACGAGATTAAAAGAGTTCACCAGGTCCATGAACTCCTTAGCCAGGGGCTTCATGGGCAACAGATGAAAATCACCAAGCAGCAGGACCTGGTCAAACCGGGATGCACAGTCAGCGAGAAACTCCGAAAACTCAGATAAAAACTCCTTGTTATATTTAGGAGGCCGATAAACTATTGCACACAGCAACGAAGGTGAGTGGCCCAGTTCACACAGGCAAATTTCAAAGCTGGTGTGGCGTGTCCATGAGGATAGTTGCTTAAACTCAAAGTGTGCTTTAAAAACAACAGCTAACCCCCCACCACGACCAGAAGCTCTCGGAGTGCTAACATAAGCACAGCCAGCGGGCAGCAGTTCAGAAAAGGTGCTTAACTCACCGGGTGAACTCCAGGTTTCAGTCAAACAGAGGAAATCCAAAGCATGGGAAGAAAAGAAATCCTTCAAAATAAACGTCTTATTTGCCACCGATCTGGCATTTAGTAACCCAACCTGAGGGGAGCTGGTTCAGAGGAGTCATAGCCCTGCCCCCAAGGACATGAAGCAGACATGGAGGAGATCCAGGCCCCAGACATCTAGAGGCCCCCCAGAGCACGAGAGCACCTAGCCCCAGACACTGGGAACCACCAACGCACCAGTGGGTGAGGACATCAGCCACTGGCAGGCAGTGTGGTGGGGGGAGACTCCTCGGGGGCCCTGAGATGTTCCCAGAGAGGTGGAGTCTAAGACCCCGACTGACACATGACAGGCACACACAGACACAAACATGCATTCCCACCCTCACGCACACACATACAAATAATAAGCACTCACCCAACGTGGAGACAAACAAATGAACACTGTACGCACACTCACCTTCCCCAGACATACTCTATAGCCCAGGTCCAGGTACCATCACCCCCAGAGGGGCAATCTGCCCCCAGACCCAGGAGATGTTCCCCTTTGCTCTGGGGTGGAGACAAGCAGACCATCCCCAGTCCTTCAGCAGCAGGGAGGCCCAGCATCCCAGACACCGACCACCAACTCCTCCTCCCGGTTCCCCGCCCCCTTTCTTGGGTTTCTGCTACCTGAGGTACTCACTAAGCACATGATCAATTGTGGTCATCTTCCTGATGTATTCATGATTTCTTTTGTTTCCTTCTGACACTCACTAGTTGTTACTACACTTCTCCAGTCTGAAAGACGTCTTGGGTGAGGGGGTTCCTGACTGTAAAGAACAGCAGGGGGAGCAGAGCATCTCTGTTTTGATGGCAACTTGTGCAATTGTCTTGAAGTTGGCCTCTAGTGTTGTTTGCCACATACCACTGAATTTGTGATAATGGCTCTGGTGTTTCTGTCAATTCCTCTCTAGGCTCAGCTTTTGTACTGAGCCATGTGCCTCTTCATCTTATCCACTATGTTAACTGGCATGTTTCATGCCAGAATTCAGATGGGGATCAGGACTGTCCCGCCTTTGGGAAACCATTCTAGGTGCACATCATCCACGAGCATCTCGTTCATTTGTGCTGCCAGACGTTCATGGAGTGCAGTTAGCTTCTTTAGCCATCAGATGTGAACCATGTCAGGGCCTGGTGCTGTACAACTCTTCATGTTTGAGGCTCTTTCTTGGATATTTGACACTGTGATGGTTCAGAATCAGAATCAGAGTACTTTATTGATCCCTGGGGGAAATTATTTTTTGTTACAGTGCTCCATTATAAACCAACATTAAGACAAGAGAGACAATACACTAACTAAGAATAGTACAATATATACATATATATACATACATACATACATAAGTCACTCATAAATAAATAGCTGAAAAAGAAACATGTGTAGTTATAGCAGCAAACAGTGTGTTAAGTGGATGCGTTGTTACTGGACCCTGTTCAGGGAGGTGCTGCTCAGTCCACTAGACACTGAACATTGTTGTTATGTGTTGCGTCCTTCTCCCATAAGGATGCAACATAAAAGGTTTTTTAACCATGAAAGGAGCTTTTAGAGATGGTGACAAAGAATGGATCAAACAGGAAGAGAAGATCTAAAACAAAAAACTGAATACAAAAAGAAGATAGAAAGGAAGCTACAGTACAGCAATACCTGTGAGGAGGTATGCAAAATCAAAAAGAAAACATGAACACTTGTAGGTGATGTGGAAAGAGCTGATGAGCTCGACCAGTTCTTCAATAGATTCAACCCTATGGTCCCACCCACTGCCACAGCTTCTCCTTCTCCTTGCATTTCTAACGCTGCAGCTTCTTCCTCTCTCACACCTGTGTCCCCACCTTTGTCTGTCACAGACACAAGGGTAAGACTGGTGCTAGGAAGACACTGCTGTGGGAAGGCTGCTGGCCCACACGGTGTGTGTACAAGGCTTCTTAAGGTTGTATTGCCCAACTGTGTCCACCTTTCTACAGGATCTTAAATCTAAGTCTACAGTTGGGGCGGGTGCCGACACTTTGGAAAACATCCTGTACTGTGCCAAAATAATAATAATTGCACATCATCAAAACACTGAGACTTGAGGTCAAAGACTAAAATGATCCACTGCAGTTTGCATACAAACAACAAATGAGTAGCGATTAGAACATGCTAGGTATTACAGGTACTAGGTACTACTGCAGTGGTTTGTATCATATCTATCTAATAGACTCCATTTGTGCATGTAAATGGAGAGTCCTCTTCACACACTGAGGTTAATTATGGAGTTCCACAGGGTTCAGTGCTAGGACCAATTCTGTTTACATTATACATGCTTCCCTTAGGCAGCATCATTAGAAGACATAGCATACATTTTCACTGCTATGCTGATGACACCCAGCTCTATCTGTCCATGAAGCCAGATAACACACACCAATTAGTTAAACTGCAGGAATGTCTTAAAGACATAAAGACCTGGATGGCCGCTAACTTTCTGCTTCTTAATTCAGATCAAACTGAGGTTATTGTACTCGGCCCTGAAAATCTTAGAAATATGGTATCTAACCAGATTCTTACTCTGGATGGCATTACCTTGGCCTCCAGTAACCTGTGAGGAACCTTGGAGTCATTTTTGACCAGGACATGTCCTTCAACGCACATATTAAACAAATATGTAAGACTGCGTTCTTCCATTTGTGCAACATCTCTAAAGTTAGAAATATCCTGTCTCAGAGTGACGCTGAAAAACTAGTTCATGCATTTATTACTTCCAGGCTGGACGACTGTAATTCATTATTATCAGGATGTCCTAAAAACTCACTGAAAAGCCTTCAGCTAATCCAAAATGCTGCAGCAAGAGTCCTGACAGGGACTAGAAAGAGAGAGCAGATTTCTCCTGTTTTGGCTTCCTGTTAAATCCAGAATTGCAAAATCCTGCTCCTCACATACAAGGTCTTAAATAATCAGGCCCCATCTTATCTTAATGACCTTGTAGTACCATATCACCCTATTAGAGCACTTCGCTCTCGCTCTGCAGGCCTACTTGTTGTTCCTAGAGTATTTAAAAGTAGAATGGGAGGCAGAGCCTTCAGTTTTCAGGCCCCTCTTCTGTGGAACCAGCTTCCAGTTTGGATTCGGGAGACAGACACTATCTCTACTTTAAGATTAGGCTTAAACTTTCCTTTTTGCTAAAGCATATAGTTAGGGCTGGACCAGGTGACCCTGAATCCTCCCTTAGTTATGCTGCAATAGACGTAGGCTCGCCGGATCCCATGATGCATGGTTTTCTTCCGTCACTTTCTCACTCACTATGTGTTAACAGACCTCTCTGCATTGAATCATATCTGTTATTAACCTCTGTCTCTCTTCCACAGCATGTCTTTATCCTGTCTTCCTTCTCTCACCCCAACCAATCACAGCAGATGGCCCCGCCCCTCCCTGAGCCTGGTTCTGCTGGAGGTTTCTTCCTGTTAAAAGGGAGTTTTTCCTTCCCACTGTCGCCAAAGTGCTTGCTCATAGGGGGTCATATGATTGTTGGGTTTTTCTCTGTATGTATTATTGTACGATCTACTGTACAATATAAAGCACCTTGAGGTGCCTGTTGTTGTGATTTGGCGCTGTGTAAATAAAATGGAATTGAACTGAATTGAATTGAATGATGTTGCCCTACATAATTCACCGTGAGAGAATTATGTTCTTGCACTTTCAATACCTCCAAATAAATATACTCAAAAGCAAGCTCACAGAGGTGGGAGCAGATTCCTCCTCTGTTTCCTGGATCACCGACTACCTGACAGAAAGCCCATAGTTATCAGGTTGGGTGGGACACTAATGAGCAGCACAGGGGCTTTCCCGGCTCCATTTCTTTTCACACTGTATACTTCAAATACAACTCTGAGTCCTGTCACATCTAGAAATACTTGGACGACCGTGCCACTGTGGCATGTATCAGAAATGAAACCGAGTCTGTCCATTGTAAAAGCCTTCATTGACTGGAGTTACAAAAATGGTTCATATTAAACACCTCTAAGATGAAGGAAATGATAGTAGATTCAGAGGTTTGTGGTTTAGACATAGAGGTTGTAACAAAATATAAATATCGAGGTTTTCACCTGAATAACAAACTAGACTGGTCCCTCTATACAGACAAACTATTACAGGAAGTAGCAAAGTCCCCTCTTTTTGTTAAGAAAACTAAGAATATGCTGAGATCTGCTGTAAAATGCTACAGATGTTCTATCAGTCTGCGGTGGCAAGTGTGCTTTTCTATGATGCAGTGTGCTGGGGGGGGGGGCATTAGAAACACGGATGCAGGCAGACTGGTGAGGAAAGCTGGCTTTGTAATTGGAACCAGACTGGACACGCTGGGAGACGTGGTGGAAAGATGCACACCAAAGATGTTAGAGCCAGTAACTCTGATCAGCCACTTTAGCTTTATGAAACAAAAACAGCAGTACTGGAGGATTCTTGTCTCTTTATTGGAAAACAGAGAAATACAGAGAATCACCCCCAACCATCGAGCTTTTTAATTCTCATACAAATAGCAGATTAGCTCTGTCAGACTTTTCCAATAAAATGATTCTTATTCTTATTATCGTCATAAGCCTTTCCAGTATTGCTCCGTCTCCAGCCTCGCTGGGACTGCTCTCGTATCGTTCCCTCCACTGAGCGCACACCTTGGATAGTTTAGTGGCAGACATCTTTGTTCTCCTGACTTTTAACTGTCTGGTTTACCTGTTCAGGTATCATAAAATTACATAAATATAAAATAAAATCCAACTTTTTTCACATTTTAAACTATTAATTGTATTTCAATTTGTGTAACCATGTAAACATGCAAATACATTTAATTTAATATTAAAATAATCAACAAAAATACAAAAGACTTGATGGAGTTTAAAGTTGATAGAATTGCATTAAAACTTAATTTGCCTTCCTGGAAACACATTTTTTTCTGTATTTTAATCATGAAAAATTTCAGTATTTGTACATGATGGTAAATTCCATTATTTCAGCTACCAGAATATGCAGTAGGTTTGTTCTTGTTGTTTTGATAGTGGCCATTCTGGGGGCTAATAACAGATTGTTGATTTTTGTTGTTGTTGATGTTTATGAAAATCATTTCTCTATAGTGGTGCTTCCTCTTTAAAAGTCCAGTGAATCCGTTGATTGGTATCAGCTGCATTAGTCACAGAATTCCAGGTTCACTGAACACGTGGTTAAGTATGTTAAATTACGCCACATGTAGAGCTGCGTTTGAGTGTTGTCATCGTGAGCGCTGCTGTCAGAGACGCTCAGAAATACTTCCGAGCGTGGACAAGACGTCTTTTAAAACGTGCCGGTGAAGTGAAATCTTCCACAGGAAGCACAGATGCATTTCTTTTCTATTCAAGTAAATATTCGAGCTTATGTGACAGATTTATGTATTTCTGTGTCAAACGGGCTGAAATGGTCACAAAGAAACTTCAGTGTAAACTAAACTGAAAATGAGTTTAGTTTAGTTTAAATTCAATTTAAACTAAACTATTGTTCATTTTTCTGGTTGAATTTTAAAGCTATAAGTGCAGCTGTTCCCTACAAACAATGTGCAGGTAAATAATAACCAGAGTTGTGCAGTCAGGAAGAGATGGAGGGTGTTTGTAGACAGAGCCAATGGGAGTTCAGTGTTTGCGTGTGTTTGCACATCAGTGTGTCTGAGTGTGTGTGTGTGTGGGGGGGGTTCGCCTCTCCTCTCTGCAGTGGACCTGTCGCACACAATACTTAGCACCAGATCAACCCCTCCCATCCCCGCACCCCCCCTCCCGCCTCTTCCCTATACTCTGTGTGGGATCAAGTCTCACTCGTCCACAGCCTTCATGTCTGACAGTACCGAGGATAGAAGAAGAGGAGGAAGACAGAGAGTGACGGCAGACACATTCTTCTGAGGTTTGGACGCACCCGGGGAAGTTTTTGTCCATGTCACCAGCAGACCTGACGCCAGGACAGCCATCAGCCTGCAGCAGAGCTCTTTGCCCTTTCCACGGATTAATTTAACTATCCTGGGATTCCATGTAAGTGAAACTGCCCAACTTTCCCCGCTCCCCTTCAGTAATTTTGTCTTTTTATTTTTCAGCTTTTCTTGGTGTGTTTGAAATCCAAGTAGATTTTTTTTTTCCTGTGCATTAAAGTTCGCAAGACGACCAAAGTAAAAATTGAGAGGCTTCGTTAACGTTCTTCTGTGGGACGATTTGCACTTTTCCAAAATACACACGTTGTTTGTTCTTGGACAGAGTCAGAAGAATAAACCGTGAATAGCGCTTGGAACGCAAATAAAAGCCCGTCTGCGTTCCTCACGAGCAGATCACTGTGCTGATGAAAAGCGACCGTTTGATGCTTCAGTTAAATCACGGTAATAATAATAATAATAATAATAATACATTTTATTTAAATAGCGCCTTTCAAAGCACCCAAGGACACTGTACAACAGATAAAAACTGGAATGTTAACTTTATACACGGCCGGCGTGACGTGCTTCGAGTAAATCCGACAATTCGCACTTGGTACAAGAGAGCGGTGCTGTTTGCTGCAGCGCTTCTCCGTGGGTAGGTGTTCGAGGCCTGTTTTTCTTTTACCTCTATTTTTGTAATAACCAGAAAGATGATCATCTCGAAACGTGTTCAAACGATGACGTGACAATATTTGAAAATGTGAAAAATATTTGTGAATGTGAGGAAAACTGATGGGAGACTGCAGAGGCCCGAGGAAACCCCACGAACCCGCGGACAGAAACACTGAACTGCGCGGACATACACGCGCGCGGATACTCACAAGCTTCACTCTGTATAATCACACTGAAGGGAATCTTCAAGGAAACAACAGCAGCAACAACAACAATAATAATAATGCTATTATTATTATTATTATTATTATTATTATTATTATTATTATTATTATTATTATTATTATTATTATTATTATTGTTCCACAAAATAATTTTGTTTCATTCCTTTAAAATAACAAAAAAGGGAAAGAGCGTGAAACTGTCACTACAGAATAAACAGATCAAAATGTTCGATCACTATAAACTCGCGCTGTTTATATTATTATTATTATTATTATTATTATTATTATTATTATTATTATTATTATTCCACAAAATATTTTTGTTTCATTCCTTTAAAATAACAAAAAAGGGAAAGAGCGTGAAACTGTCACTACAAAATAAACAGATCAAAATGTTCGATCACTATAAACTCAGAAGCTCGCGCTGCTCAGATTATTATTTTTATTGTTATTATTATTATTATTGTTGTTGTTATCATTATAAACATGAAAATCAAAGAGATTGTTCTTTTTTAAATTTATAAATGACCATCTTAGCGTTGCCCCTGCAGGCCTGTACTTTATAGCCTTTTTTGCATATGTTTTCAGATCCGGACATATGAAAATACTTACATGAATTTGTTTAATCGAAGTTCACGTTTGGCCTCAGGGCACAATGGAAATATTTTACACCCAGCCGAGGGCCGAGGTGCTCCGCTGAGAGGCCAAGGTTCCAGCACAATGACTTATCAACATGTTTACATTAGCCTACTTTTGTGATCTGTCGAAGTAATAATAATAACAACAACAACAATAATACTAATACTAATACTACTACTAATAATAATAACAATAATAATAATAATAACAATAATACTAATAACAACAACAACAACAACAACAATAACAATAATAATAATAACACAGACTTGGAGTTGACTGTCATTTGTGCTCCATCTAATAATAAGAAGCAGATCGCAAATCAAACTGTGCTCTTCCATCCCTGCAGACTGACTTTCAAACACAACCTTTAGTTATAAATGGACCCAGATTCACGCGCGGGACTTAACCCGGCCGTCTGTGAATAAAATCGCGAGTGTTTAGTATTCCCCTGCAGGTCTGAATTTCTGTTAACTAAAGTTGCTTCGCAGACTGAGCTGAATGGGTGAAATGCATTTTTTATCGGGCCTAATAAATTCTTGATGTGGAAACGCTCTGTACTGATCACTGTCGAGAGCTTCTATTGGCTCGCCCAACCAATTATTCCTCCGTGATTCTGCTGCAGGACTTCATCGGCCTCGCTCCCTCAATCATATGCAAATGGCTGTTATAGGAGGGCAGAAATTAACATCTACAAACATTGGACCGAAATTCCATCTGCCGCCTCTTAGGAGGAGGAGGCCCTTAATAAGTTCTCAGACAGCAAAGTGACACACATCTTAATCAACTCTTAATCCCAGGAATTAATTCTCAACGCGTTTATGAATAATTCCCGGGCTAATGCCTGCTGTCCGTGGAAATGCAAGCACGCCGCCGCGCGCACTGCCAGATGGACCGCCAGAACTGCAGAAATGAGAGGATTCCACTTTTTCACAAGTATTTATTGTATTATCGTCAGCAGATATATGCTTTGAGCTCGATGTCACCAGGCTGCTACTCATGCAAAGCGCTTCTGCTCATGCAAACTGTTGATTTGCGTTTACTTCCTAGCAGGACCCCCGCCCGCCTCCTCCAGATTACCCGTGTTTTAGGCTTTGTTTCAAAGCTGAGGTAGAGGTTCGAGTGTGCTCCAGGAAAGAGCCGCGGTCCGTGTTAGAAAGCAGAGGTAAGATCCGTGAAAAAGTCTGCTCAGCTCAGTGGTTCGGTCACGGGAGGCTGTGCGGTCAGTGATTAGTCACACTGTCAGCTGCTGAGGCCCGGCCTGCTCGTTAGCTCGGTGATAGTTTGTTGGACATACTGAGCAGGGAGGGAGGATGAGGGCTTTTGATTTTACAAATATAATCGAGCCCTTCATGAGAAAGTGTGTGTGTGTGTGTGCTGGTGGGTGGGGTTGTGGCACGTTGTTTTGGACAAAATGACTGGCTTGCATCACCCGCACTCGCCCTCACTGCCGAGCCAGCCGGCCTCTCGGGCCTCTCAGCACCACATTGACAGCAGGCCCCGCGTCCATCCATCACTGCCACGGCAGATATAGTGCCCCAAACTAGCTCACTGTCATTTCTGGCCAAAATACCGGACCTTGCTGATACTAAACCTGGGCGGCTGTTGCTCTGTCGAGTTCATCGCCGTTTAAGTGGCGTCTGTGGAGGGCTGTTAGCTTTAAAACAGAGAAGTGGCTCAACAACAATCCAGCGCAAAGGTAAACATCCATTGATGGTCTGCTTTTCAAATGAAAAGAGTTCATTATCATATAAGCTGATTGCCTGAATTCATATCTTGTTGCAGTTTTTGCTGGCCGTTTGTGATCTGCTGCTTTTGTTTGACTTTTACAGTGAAGCCTATAGATGGGCCTTGGATGTAAAAGTGTGTGTTTGTCGTTGTTAAGTCATCCCGTAAAAGAAAAATTGGAAAATAAAACAGTAACTGATCTTTTTAACCCACCGTCCATGTCAGAGTCATTAATCCAAAGCACTGAGGTCTCGCCCCCCACCCCCGGGATCCAGCAGTAGCTTCCACGCAGTGCTCATTTTCCCGTCTGTTGTGAAATGTTGTCACCATTGTCACGGATGCTCAATAAAAAAAGAGACTCAAGCCTTTTTTCTCTGAAGTGTAGCAAATGTTGGTGGTGATCACACGAACGTGCTTTTTAAAGGCTGAGAAACAGAAGTGAAAGAAAACGTTGATTCAGATGTGGCACATGTCGCACGGTGCTAAACCTTTCATCACAACATGTAGGTTGGCCTCAGCGCAGCATCACACCCGCTGACACGATGTGAAGACGGAGCAGGAAGAAAATGCAGTTGTATGTTTTTGTGTGTTGTTGTGCCAAACAGCATTTGTTCTGTGAACGTTAGTGGAGGACATTTGCATTTGTCAGGCTGAGTTTGGGGTTGTGTGGTTCTTTCTGGGATTACATTTAGTATTCTTACTTGATTTTGTCTTATTAAGCTGACCTCTAAATATTAGGACTTTATGTCCTCTCTGTAGGAGTCTTTAGGTGTGTTTTGCATGGAGCTACAAATATTTGCATAGACTCTTTAGGGCATTTCTGCCAAGAGAAACGGATTAGAACAATAGAATAAAGACAAAACAAGAAAAACTCCATGTGGTCACTGGTTCTCCCTCCCATATTTCAAGAGTAGAGTATAGATGAGTGACAAATTAAAAGAAAACCATTGCTACATGTTGAGCCACCACACACACCCAGATTTCTTCAGTGCTCTTTATTGTAAAGATGAAGCTCTCCTGGGAGCTGGAACTTCATCTTGCTTGTTTAGTGTTTGATAGTAGAGCGTAATGTCTGCCACGCTGGTCTAAAATGTCCTGTAGGTGTTTAACTGTCTCCAGATGGAGCGACTGTAATGACCATAACACGTGATTCAGATCATCAAGCATTAAGTGAGCCATCACATCATATGGATGGAGGCACGGTCCTCCTGGAAGAGACCAGTCCGGTCAGGATAACCATTTCATTTTGACAAAAAGGTCAGAACAACTTTGAGCCCTTTTCTCAAACTTCTTTTCAGGCCATTGCTTTTAATGAATTCCTACCATAAAACAGGGGATAGTGTTTAATCCAGGTTAGCAGTAGGATGGTCTTTGATGCAACACCGCAGTCCGAGCCCTCTGATTTAACTCTAGCAGAATGTCAGGCCTGGCATAGTGGCAAACAGAGGACAGGGAAACACATTCGTGATGGAGGGGCTGAGGAGAGGTGGGGGTCACAAATACCCGTTCGCCTGGAAATCTAAATGTGCTGCTTCTAAGTATAAAGCTTGTAACCACAACGTTAACTACACACAGACACTGGCAACATCAAACGGGGAGCAGCCGTATCATCTTTTTAAACCTCTGACATGGATTCGCTGACAGTAGCCTCAAGACCTGCTCTGAATTTTCACTCACTAACCGAACGTGGAAAATGCAAAGTCAATCAAAAAGACGAGTAAACATTGGCACCGTGCTGAGTTTAGGGTGGGTCTTTATCCCTTTGATTCCCTTTTCTTTGATTTGATTGAGTCCAGCACTTTGCAGCTGACAGTAACATCGATGAGCCTGCACTGATCCGCTCGCTTCAGGACCGTTTCTACTGGCTTCATTTCTGAACCAGCATTTTGTGATTAAACCAAATCCTATTTTCACCTCAAAGCCACAAATCATCCCATCGTTTTCTATAACTGCATTTTCAAAATCAGCTGCTTTCAGATTAATAAAACAGTGACCGACACTTTGACCTCACTGTCTTAAGTTTGTCTTGGAAATGTCATAGTGTGTTTTACAGCCAGACCTCTATAGCGCTCCCTGTGTGTCCCAAAATAGAGCCAATTCAAGGCAGGTCTACTTATAGCTGCTTGTGTCAGCCTTCTATACAGGGGATCATAATCATAACCACAACCGAGTGTGAAAGGAAAGCTTGGAGAGAGAAGAGAGCATGTATCGACAAGTACAACAAATACACACAGACCCACATGAAACACTGTGATTCAGAGGGTGATACAAAGATGTCAGGTGATCCTCAGATGCAAAGATGATTGTATGCACATGATGAACCACACTGTGTGTTTGATTTGATGCACTTCAAGTCAGAGTATTTGATAATATTTTTGAATTTTTCACGATTATGAAAACTCAGTCCCTTCCTTTTTACATTAAAGAAAGGAGTTGTGCACAACACATGAGTCTACAGTTGGTAACATCAGTATTTTATCAGCTCTGTATGGATTATGGCAGCTGGAAATGAGTCATAAATATAAAACTGGAGAAAACATGGATAAATGTTTGAACGGAGTCACGACTGTTCCTGCAGTAAGACAATATTAAAGAAGGATAATCATCTGAAATCAACACTGCAAACAAAGTAACAATATTACAAAATGATGAAAATGTTCTTGGAAATAAAATATTTAAAAACGTAAAATCGTCTTTCTGTTGGTAGAATTGTAGATTTATCAGATGATAATTGTGGTCGCTGACCTTTAGGCCGCTGTTTCTTTCTTTATGCTGACTGCAGGTGGTGAAAAGTGTTCTGACCGTGTCTTTCGCTCCGTGTGTGTCTGTGTGCAGAGCCTGGTTATGGATTTTAACCTTCTGACGGACGGTGATCCCCGCAGCCCGGCGCTGTCGCTCTCAGACTCCGGGACCCCGCAGCATGACCCGGGATGTAAAGGCCTGGACCAGAGCGGTCAGTCTGATCTCTGTCTGTCACATGACTGATGCACTGCACAAATGTACGACTAAATGGTTTATTAGTTTACTCTAACAGCGAGATGATATTTCCGTGAAGATGACTGGAAAAGAAACTGGTGGTTTTCTGCTTTTTCTGCGGGCTGTTGTGTCTGCTGACCTCGAGTGTAACGTCATTACAGAAGTGAAGAAAGGCTCGGAGTGTTGCGCTGCGAGTGGAATTACATTCTGAGCCTTTTTCATTTGCGGGTGATTTGTGTCGGCGCAGACTCTCTAGGCCCAAACTCAGGCCGATGATAAGCTCTAATCAAACGTCGCTCAATCCGACTTTGAATATGAAAATGAACCGCCGAACAATCAAACGTAATTCTCGCCGTGGACGCGCACCGGACCGGCGCCAGGATCGCGCGCTCTTTACAAGCGAGAAAACTGGAAAAGTTGCGGCCGTCGCCACATTTCTGTGTTTAATCACCAAAGCGACGAAGAACAGCTTCCCGTCAACTCTTCCGCCAATTTCTACGTGACCGTGAGACGGACGGACACCGAGAGGCGGCGGCTTCAGTTCCGTTCTTACAGAGAAGCTGCCACTCATCTTCGCTATAAAAAAAATTAACCCACTGAAATTTTTATACGTTTCACAGACTTGCGTGACGTGACTGGTCGTACATAAGAATCATCGTCTCCGCTCTCTAAGGTCTGATCTGAACCCAGACACCCGTCTGCCAGTCCGTGTCAGTGCCGTGAGGCTGTGTGTTTATGTGTGTGTAACCCAATCTAATGGCTCCACTCCGCCACGAGATCTGTGGCACTAACAAACTGTCAAACACGCGCTATTCTAAAGAGAAATGCGGCGCTCCCTCCGCAGCACCTGCTGTCGCCTTTTGTTCTCCTGCTTCTGTCACATTTCTCATCCAGTTAAAACTGCTTATTATAATAATAATAAATCAAAGAAAGCTTTTAGTTTGAAGGTAAAACTCAGTGTTTAAAGTTCAAAATCTAAATCACACAATTTATGAATTACAAGCCTTTACTCCGCAATCAAAACCCAAAATAACTCTACTTTATAAACAATGAATACGTTGATGCCAGGTCACTCATGGAAATGAGATTTTAATCTCAATGAGATTTTTTACCTGGATAAATAAAAGACTAATAAAAAAAAAGAATAATTATAATAATAATAACATTAAAGTCTGGTTTAAAGAAATTGTCTTTTGCAATAAAACATGTCATAACTTCCATTTACCACACACACACACACACACACACACACACACACACACACACACACACACGTGAAACACAGGCTATTTTATATATGTGTGTGTGTGTGTTACTTTCAGTTTAATGTTCACGTGATCATGAACAAAACATACAACCTTAAGCTCTGTTATTCTGGAGAATAGGTTGCCACACCTCACCACACCGAGCTGACGCCTATGCTGCAGGCGTAACTGAACGAGTGTGCGGTGCTACTGGACGCTTTCTCTCTGGATAAAAGGCTCCACTCCTGTAAAACCTGACTGGCTTCTGAAAGCTGGGATCTGGACTCGTCTACGTTTAGCAGCTCATGTCTTTTTCTTCTTTCTGTGAATGCATCTTGCTCTTTGTTTTTTTCCAGCTGTTGAAAAGTAATTTGGTTAAAAGCTTCTTGAAGTTGTTTTCCGTATTAAAATCTCAGAGAGGCTGACCTGGAAGGACATTGTCATGTCGGCACATTATCAGTCCGATTGCTCCTATTGTCCGTCGCTGCATTACTCTAAAAGTCGCTGCCCTTTCGTCCGTATTGTGTTATAGATTCTGGCCTTAAGTGACAGCTTACCCAGTGTCAGTTTACTGCCAGATAGCAGCTTCAGCTTATTCATTTGGTCGGTGGTCCCTTGGAGCCTGCTTTTAAACCCTGCTGATCATTTTGAACTGCTCCCAGAGAGCTAAGCCCTCACCAAACAGAGCCCAACCTGCCCTCGTCACAAAAGCCTGATCCACAGGATTAACTGGCCAACTAATTTCACTTCTTTCTGTGAGGTCCTCAAATTGCAGGAGTCAGATCTGTCAGAGAGGAGGCCTGGCAGACATAACATGCAGTCCCTTAAACACTGCACTGGGGGCGAAATGCAATCACTCTGTTCTCTTGCACATCTCTGACCATAATGCACTGTTTGCAGGCATTCCCTGCAGGCAACACGATGTTACGTTCTGGGACAGAGCGATACCATCTGATGATTCTCTCACATTATTATCCAGTCAGTTTCAGCTGGTCTGGATAGTGCCGGAGCCATCCAGCTTGAAAGGTGTCAGAAAAATGTGGCGCTTCACGACGGCAGCATGTTTCCAGTGTCTCTAGCTCTCTCCAAAGCCAGCAAAATTCCCATTTTGGGAAATCACTGTCCTACGGCATTCGGATGATTTCCCAGAAAAGAACCTGAGCGTTCAGTTTTTCTGGTGTCTATATTCAAACAAGTAGGACATGTTTATAAAATAATAAAGTACATTTCCTGTGGTTTTTCACTCTCAACCTTTTCTTAATGATGGATGCTGGAGGCGCATCAAAAATACACAAGTTCAAATGCAGAGATGGTCATGGAAGTGATGCATGGTTGCTGTGCGACAACCCAGCAGCAACCCTGAAACAGCAGCTGTACTGCTGAAGCTTTAGGATGCAGGAAACCCAAAACTCAGGCATAAACCGAACTGGGAACAGTAAGAACAGAAGCACACACAGCACAGCCTGGGTGTAAGGACACGACAAGGAACAAAGGAAAGGTAAGGGCGGAGAGAAAACACCTGCGGGACACAATCCACTAATGAGCCAAGAAAGCCAAAGCCCAGTGTGACACACACAGAACCAGGGACTATCAAAATAAAACAGGAAACGCACGAGCTCGGCATGGACAAAAAGGTAAACAAGCAGACTTCTGGAGACGGATACACGTGAACAGACTAAATACAAGAGAAGTGACACAGGAGCAAGGGAACCCCGAGAGCACTTAACCAAACACAAAGTAAGACGTGGAACACAGGAAGAATGATAACAGAAGCACAGGCAGGGATGGCCTCTGTAATCACAACGTGGAACTGACTCTGAATGTCAGGAATACAAGTCCGAACAGAGCCGGGCCGCGGCACTCCTTATGTTCACGCACACTTCCAGAGAAACACTTTATTTTTATGATCCAGGGCATTTTATACAACAGGAAGAGCAGTTTGTAAATATCGCAAAAAAGAAAACAACAACAAATAAAAACATTAACACTGCTTCTGCCAACTATTTAACACACAATATGACTATAACAAATATCACTGATGTTAAAGTCTGTTTCTGTGTTACTCGGACGTTAGCTTGTGTGTTAGTTTTGTGACATTACTTAAAGTGAAAACACTTCAGATTTATCTACATAAAACCACTTTGTTTCATAATTTATACAAATTTAAAATTTGCACGTTAATTTGCACATGTTAACTTTACTGCATAACAAAACTGGATCTGTTTGCACTGGTATAATGGTTAAATGGGTCCAGTCAGATGGGTGCTTGAAGCCTGACTCCTCCTGTAGCCTCTCACTCAGTGTTTGAGTATTAGGGAGTACTTAGACATGGATGTAGGAGGGACATGACCGTATGTATGACTGGATGACCTTTACTTGAAAGGTACCATGTGACCACCATTTACCAGTTATAAATGAGATGACTGTGGGTATAAAATGAAAAACATTTGTTAACTTCCTGAGTACGAGTCAGAAAAGCATAGATGCTGAATGAACTGAGAAACCAGCAAACACTCTTGTTTTCATGTATTTTACTTAAAGGTTACAGTCAATAAATGTTTTATACATATTTACACATTTCTGTTATTTGAGAAACGAGTTCCTCCTTGTAGGTGTGGTGCTGATTACAGTGATGTACAGCAGGTGTAGTTGGTGTTAAATGACTTCTTATGGATTTGTTGATTAATGCTGATCAGTTTTATTGGCCTTTATTACTTACAGAAAACATATGACAGAAATCTGAGTCACTGTGTCCACAGCTGCTTTCATGTGGTCTTGAGTAGAGTACAGTTATGACTGTGATCTGATTTGCATCGTCAGCCACGGCAACATACAGTTATATGCATGTTTCTTCCTTTTAAAAAACTGGTATGTTTAATTCTAATCATTACTGTACAGTCATGTATGAACCTTCACGACCAGCCGTTTGATAGTCTATAGAGTCGTTGCTGTCACTTCCTCCTTGTGTCTCATGCAATGTGTTATACCCTGTGTGTCTGTAGACACAGAGAAATCCCAGCAGAACCAGCTGGACGAGTCCAGCGCCGAGGATGGCTCTCTGAAGAAGAAGCAGCGGCGGCAGAGAACACACTTCACTAGCCAGCAGCTGCAGGAACTGGAGGCCACCTTTCAGAGGAACCGCTACCCTGACATGAGCACCAGAGAGGAGATTGCAGTATGGACCAACCTCACCGAGGCTCGGGTCAGGGTGGGTACATGAGTGCTGTCATGGTGGGGACAGGGAAGCCCTGACTGTATTTTGTTCCAGTATAGGTGACATGTTTAGTAAAAAGGCTACAAGGCTGCACAACATGTTTGCAAGCATTTCCCTGCATTAACGTTTGGTGGCCTTTGACTGTGTCCCCCAAGTGTGCAAACTTATTAACTGTGACGTCTGCAAACCACAACTTTAGTGCCATTGTCAAGCTTGGCAAAGTTAAACCTGCTACTTCTAAGTGTGCGTTCACAGTGACTGCAGCACTGCGTGGAAAATCATGATCTCCTTAATTTGAATGGCGTCAGCCTGCACAGGAGAAGGCAGAGTGCAGAGCTCAGGCAAATAAGATGCAGACGTCTCCTCACAACATGTTGTTGTCCAGCAAGTCTATGAGCCAGTCCCACAGATGACTCTGTGATGGGCTACTGTTCATAAACAATAGTGACAAATGGACTCTGATATATTACTCTGCTTTTACTTCAGGGTGGAATTATTCTTATTCTAATTTCATCAAGTGAAACGAGCCTTTTTAGCTTTGTTGGCTCTTCAGAGTTTGAACCAACTTTCTTCTGATTGGCTGCAGGTGGGAAGGTTTGTGTGCACACAGCACGAGCTGAAAGGACCACATCAGAAATATCTCCCTCACTTTGTGCACCTCCAAAAATTCAAAGGCAGAAAAGTGTCTTTGCAATCTGGGGGGTTTAATCCTGTTGGATCTTCATCTGCTCAGGAAAACACTTTACTGATTGTAATCTTTAAAATTTATGTTCATCTGTAAAGCTGGGGCAGAATTCATGATTTTAGCACAACTCAAGAACGGGATACGTCAGTCTTCTGTGTGCACCGTGCTATTCAATGTTGAAATATGTCATTAACAAATCTGCCCCCATGGATGTGACTCCATGTAATTAGCTGGGTAAAACATTTTGTTCCCTTCACCAAAGCGTGAGTTTGGACAATAAACCTAAATGTTAGGACGTGGCCACACCCACTGGTTTGGTCATTGTAGCTATATGAAGCAGGAGGACACACATTGTGATGGATGACAATACAATCGCTGGCCTGCCTGACAAGTAATGGATCAAATTAATGTTGGCTGTAGGAAAGGTCACATAGCATGCACGCTCGGCTGATATTTGGAAAGGACAATAGAGCGCACATCGTGTCGTTCCTAACGTCCATCGGTGGAATCTAAAAACTCTCGATGTGGACCGTTGAAGCAGATTCCTCCATGTTCCAAAGATTTCAACTGTCAGTGTGATTCGTGTGATTTGTCAGGGAGCTATTGTTAAACATCAAAGCTGGCTGTGCTGTGCCAGTTTTTACTTAAAGTGACTTTAAAGCGAGGCAATGACAGTCATGTTTCCAACTAAAACATGTATTTCAGGATGTTGTGCGTGTGGGAACAATCACTGTGGATCCGAAACAAAGTGGTTTTGTGGCACAACCTGCCCCCGGTGTGCGGTAACCATCCAGTGTAGTTGTAGGATCTGGTTTTGTGTGCAAAGTTCACCGTAGCAATCACAGTTAGTTTAAATATGTCTGTGAAGGTTCTCAGTCATCACAGTCTAAGGAGCCCGGAAAGAAAAAAAGAGTCTGGACTTGTTTGAGTTACTCATAGGGCAGCTTACAGAGCGCTAAAACATTTCATCTGTAAATGTTCACACAAAACAAAAGTTTGATTTTGTTGCCTTTCAAAGTAAGTTTTTGAAATTCTATGTGCTTCATTCTTGTGCAATGAGGCTCTCCTCTCTGCAGGATGAGGAAAATGGTTGACTCTTTAAAAATGTGCGGTCACATGACCCACTTCCTCTATGGTTTCGTAGAAACAGGGCGTGGCACAGATCACCCCACTGTTGATAAGACGGATTCTTGGGTAAAGAGCGAACTGATCATAAAGAACATCTACGTGATGCATTATTGGTTTTCATTTCATTTTGGATCAGCGTGATCTACACTGACTGTATGTTGAACTGAACGCTGACATCAGCAGATTAGCAGACTCATATTTTTGGATTTGAAATGTGAAATACACCCCATTAAATACACTCCGCATCAGGGCGTGGCCGGCCTTACACTTTCATGTTCTTGTCATGGCTTTGTGTCAGACTTAAATTAAAAATTATAATCAAATGTTCAGAGACTCAGACAAATCCAAGGTTGGTTTCAGTGCAGGAGATTTAAATTGACTGTCGGTGGCATATTCAGCGGCAGGTAAGTAGGACTTTAGTCGGGGCGTGCGGTAAATCAGTGCTGATAATGATGCTGGATGAGAAACGTTTGTACAACTCAGTGAATGTTGGTGGATGGCAGCACATTTTGTAAAGACATCCAAAGTATTAGATGTAATGATGATGTAAAGTGCTACATGCCAGTACTCGCCTTAAATCTATTGCAAACGTTGTTGATTCCTGGTCTAAGGAGAGTTAAAACCTAACAGATAAATGAAGCTTTTAACCTGCTTGTGTGGCTTAATAGAGTCGAGGTCTCAGAGGTCAGCACGTTTGGTCTCTTACTCTAAAGATGAGACTAAATTGAATAAACAGCTCCCAACAGTCAGGAGTGCTCTGGGTTTGCTAAACCTGTAAACTAAAGCTGGCAGTTGTTGAGCGGGTTGCTGTGAAACCTGATTATTGTTTGGTAGGTTTGGCTTTCTGACAGCTCGGGTCAGTCAGGTGACGCACTAAAGACGGGCCCAGTCTCTGCACTGGTAGATGTGTCAACAGACGAAACTGGGTCAGAGTTTCTGTGATGACTATTTTTCAGGCACAGACAAAAAGTAACAAAGTGGAGTACGGTAACCAGTCCATCTCATCAAATGTGTCTCACTGTGGTTTCAGAGGGATCGTTGGATTTGTGTATTTATTTCAGCAAAAGACGCATAAAAGTGAAAAAAACCTCTCTCAGAAACCTTCAAACAGCATTGCAGACGACTCTCACAAGCTTGTCCTGACACTTCTCTGTTACTGTAGGATCGGGTGATACACAACATGCACCAACACAGAGGTTCAGGAGGATTAAAGCAGCAGAAAACGTGAATATGACAGACATGTGGTTCTGAACAGATCACCAGGAAGCAAATATAAAGTGTTTTTCACAGACATGTAGTCACAAAGCGCTGTGCATCACAAATGAAAACGACAGGAATAATGACAATAAACTCATAGGAAATACAGTTAATAAGATAAAAAAACAAAACAAGGAAAAATACAGAAAAAAATAAATTCAAACAAAACAGAATAAAGAAACAAAAATGTTTGTAAGGACTTTGAGTCCATAGAGTCAGCTGAACAAAGTCTTTGTGCTGAAAAGCTCTGTCACCCCGAGCTTTAAGGGTAGACCACCCGCAGGGGCGAGACGGGAATTAAAATATATATTTATATATATGTAAAATAATTTAAAAATGACTTCTAAAATTGTAAAGAGTAAAAAATTAGGGCACTGAAGCACATTACTGATCTGGCAGTGGTATTTTCTATAGCTTGGAGGTGTGACAGAGAAGTGGCTGAGTGGAGCGTCACAGTCATCTGTGCACGATATCAGAAATATATGCACAATTTTCTCCGGTTCAGCCGAGGAAACTCGAGCTCACAGTTTAGTGTTGCTTAATGAAAGAAACGGGGATGTGAAATAGCGTTTACTTGTCAATCAGAGGGAATCAGATATTACACCAAGTATTTATATGGATGGTGGAGTGTGTCAAACACCATTGTTCTGCAAAGTTTGTCCAGAAATGTAGCTACAGAAGAACTCCTCTCATTTCGAAAAACCCTCGATTTGAATTTTCCACTAAAGCTTTAATCCGATATATATCCTCCAAATATAGGGCCATAAAAGCACCAATGTGACGCTTGCCCTTCCCTGACATTTCTTTCATTGAGATTTCACAATTCAAATAAGTGAATTATGAGTTTTAATAAGCCTTTCCTAATATGACTGTTTGACAGTACACTTACTGTCTGTGATCATCACGTATTTCAGAGACTGTGGGTTCGTGCGCACACAATATTACTGAGTATTTGACAGAGAGTTATGGTTAAGAGACAGTTTCTAACTTTCTTGGTCCTTCGCTTTTGTCTTTGTTATTGAAATAAAATTATGAGTGAAACTGTTAGACGTCAACTTTCAGACAAATTACATCTTCCTGTCTGTGGCATTTCATGCTGTGTGTTTCTCTACAGTTTAACCTTTTCTACCCTCAACATTACCTGTTGGCTCTGTCATTGCAAATGAACTTTCATGTAACTTCCACAAAACAATAAAAAACAAAAAGAATAAAAGTTTTTTAATTAGAGCTAGTCTTAATTTTATATAGCAGCTATAATAAGTATTAAAATATTACCAGTTTTCTAAGTAAATATATTTGTAAATGTGATACAACAACACATATAAAAGGTGTCACACAAGGAACATCTCATGATCTCAAGACCTCTGCAGCCTCACTGCTGCAAAACATACTGATGGCATTGGTTAAAGAAGAAAGGACTGAAGGTACCAGCGAGCACTGTTGGGGCCATAATCACCATAACCACGTTTATAATGACACAAATTACCAGATATTTATGAAACTATTCTTTTTAGTGAGATAGAGCATTCATGCTGTTCTTTAAACCAAAATATGTTATGGAAATATGAGCATGCTGTGCAGCACTGAGAAAGCTTACATGCTGGAGTTGTAACAATGTTTGAAAAATCTCAAAATAAAATATATATGAACTTATATTTGTATGATTATACAAACTACGATTCTGAGCCCAGTGCAGAATTGTCAGGTATAGTGTTCCCACAGTGTTCCCACAGTGTTCCCACAGTGTTCCCACAGTGTTCCCATAGTGTTCCCACAGTGTTCCCACAGTGTTCCCACAGTGTTCCCACAAGTGTTCCCACAGTGTTCCCACAGTGTTCCCATAGTGTTCCCACAGTGTTCCCATCAGTGTTCCCATAGTGTTCCCACAGTGTTCCCACATAGTGTTCACATAGTGTTCACGTGTCACAGTGTTCCCATAGTGTTCCCATAGTGTTCCCATAGTGTTCCCATCAGTGTTCCACAGTGTTCCCACAGTGTTCCACAAGTGTTCCCAAGTGTTCCCACAGTGTTCCCATAGTGTTCCCACAGTGTTCCAGTTTCCAGTGTTCCTGTCACTAGTGTTCACATAGTGTTCCACAGTGTTCATAGTGTTCCCATAGTGTTCACATAGTGTTCCCACAGTGTTCACCATAGTGTTCCCACAGTGTTCACCATCAGTGTTCCCATAGTGTTCCCATAGTGTTCCACACAGTGTTCCCTAGGTTCCCAGTGTTCCCACAGTGTTCCCATGTTCCACAAGTGTTCCCACAGTGTTCCCATAGTGTTCCCACAGTGTTCCACAGTGTTCCAGTTCCACAGTGTTCCCACAGTGTTCCCAAGTGTTCCCATAGTGTTCCCACAGTGTTCCCATAGTGTTCCACAGTGTTCCCACAGTGTTCCACAAGTGTTCCCATAGTGTTCCCAACAGTGTTCCCATAGTGTTCCCACAGTGTTCTCACATAGTGTTCCCACAGTGTTCACATAGTGTTCCCAATTCCATAGTGTTCCCACAGTGTTCCCATAGTGTTCCCACAGTGTTCACATAGTTTTCACATAGTGTTCCCACAGTGTTCACATAGTGTTCCCATAGTGTTCACATAGTGTTCCCACAGTGTTCCCACAGTGTTCCCTTCCAAACTGGCAGATGTACAAACATCCAGAATGACCACACACTGATATCTGTGAGTTAGGAGATGCTGAGCATTGTGTATTGTCCTAATTATGATGAGTTATGTATACCTGTGTTTAATGGAATTGTCTGGGTTTATTAATGACGACAGAATAAAACAGTGTTTTGGGGTTACAGTACATATATGTATATGTATGCTTTTATAGATGTTCCAAAAATGTAACAAATACAGACAAAATGTGAGGTTTTCTTCTGAAAAGAAGGCAGCTGTAACAATTCACTGTCTGAGCTTGTTTGTCTGATGGTTTCTGTGCAACCTGACTGTGGAGCTGCAGCTTTCACGAGTAACTGAAGGATTTAAACCAGGAAAGTGAAGCCAAAAAAGAGAATTCAGAACATGTCCAGCTGTGTTTGTGAAAAAAGAACGTTTTGGATGCCAAAACAATGTTCTTATGCCTCACACTGACCTGTTCATACACACACTGTATGAACTGTAACATATAACTAGCTATTTTTGTGCATCCTAGGTATGGTTCAAGAACCGGCGTGCCAAGTGGAGAAAGCGCGAGAGGAACCAGCAGGCAGAGTTATGCAAAAATGGCTTCGGTGCCCAATTCAATGGACTCATGCAGCCCTATGATGACATGTACACGGGTTATTCCTACAACAACTGGGCTACCAAGAGCCTAGCAGCAAGCAGCCCACTCTCTGCCAAGAGCTTCCCATTCTTTAACTCAATGAATGTAAGCCCCCTGTCATCCCAGCCCATGTTCTCCCCACCAAGCACCATCCCCTCCATGAACATGGCCTCTAGCATGGTGCCCACAGCAGTAGCTGGAGTTCCTGCTACGAGCCTCAACAACCTGGGCAATCTCAACAACCTCAACAGTCCCTCAGCACTCAACTCGGTAGCAGTGACCGCAGCCACCTGCCCCTACGCCACCACAGCCAGTCCCTACATGTACAGAGACACCTGTAACTCCAGTCTGGCCAGCCTGCGGCTCAAGGCCAAGCAGCACACCAATTTCGCCTATCCAGCAGTGCAGAACCCCGTGTCCAACTTGAGCCCCTGTCAATATGCTGTGGACCGGCCAGTATGAACTAGAAACTCTGACTCAGTCAACCAGCTGTAAACTCACTGCTACCCCACTTCACATCTCCTTAGTTCCATCTGTAATGTGGCCGATGCACAGCAGACTGCCAGCTTGTGTGTTCATGGTACACAATAAGAGTTATCTCCACAACTGACACAACAAATAGACATGTTCAGATGGACCACTGCGCTTTGTCGCTGAACTGACCAACTGCTTCAAATGATTTTTAAATATTATTGTTCCTTTTCATTTTTGCCTTCTTTTGAACTGCATGATTAGAATAAATGTAGAAACCAAGGCTAAAGAAAACAAAGATGCTGCAACTGGACTGCTGCTGGCCCACAAAACCCTTTGAGCTGCAGTCTTCGCTGCAACGACAACTGGAAGATGTATATAGTTGAATTTTTCTGTTTGTTTTGTATGTGAAAAATACATCAAATGTAGTACGGATGACAGGAGCATGTTCTACAAATACAAAGGCCTAGTTTGATGTTCTATGAGCACATTCTTTAAGAACTTTATTGTGAATTCCTCGACCGTTGAAGGATCATAGGTCAAAGGTCGGCTTGGAGAGGTGACAGGTTAGTCCTGAAATACGAGCACAACCTCGAATTTAAACAAACAAACACACACACATGCACCAGAATGAGCAAGAAGTTTCAAGTAAATATAAAAAGCCATTGAGTATATAGATTTGTGTGGTGTTATACAAAGAAAGTCCATGACTGTAAACATGTATGTAAGAGTGCAGTTGTTATAACAAAAAACCAAACAAAAAACAAGCGAGCTTTCTTCCTGGTGTAGCCTGCTTTGTCTCATTCATGAACCAATTAAAGGATCCGATTCTATGAACCGTGGAGAGCATCTATCACTCCGTTTCTCTCATTTCAAAGACGTGACACGAACTAAAACATGCTGTTCTCAAAGCAATGTGCATGATGTGATGGAAACAGACTCACCTCAGCAGCAAGTAGCAGGCTGGAAGAGAGTTCGATGGGAAATAGTGCTCACTGATATGTTTGACCTACAGTGTGAGTGGTGCCCACAGGAGATCCAGTAACGCTGAGAGAATTCACAGAGACGCTGCCAGTATTATATAAAGGCTTTGAGGAGCAGGGTGTCCCAGCAAAGTCAGAAACAAGGAGTTTGCATCAACATTTCCACTGCTGTTCCCTTTATCGGACTCATTCAGCTTTAAACGACAGGGTGACTTTATCTCGAGTGGGTTTTAACACTGAAGCACTGTGAAACTCCCAGAATTAATATGGAGAGTATGAAGAAAATGAAGACACTTAAAAAAATCATTTTATATAAAAATTAAACAAAAATCTTAATATTCCTTTGATTATGGACCGTGAGGCAAATACAGAGTTTAAAGAAAAATCTCTATGAATATGTTTAGATCTTCTAACACAATTTTCAGCATGTTTTTGTGACACAAAGTCAGAAGCCATAAACAAAAAGCAACAATCAAATGCCACACGTTTACAGTAGGAGCCTTTTACCTTTTCAGTGCTTTTCTCTCCATCACTTTTAAGACAGTTTTTACTCAGAAGACTTACCAGATGAGCGTGCTTTGGAACAATGGAGAAGAAGATTTACTGTGAAGCATCGTGGATGTTTGAAGCTTGTTACCAGCTCACGGTTAAGCTAAATCAGGCCTCAGAGACCAGGGTGGGGCTGGAAAACAAGATGTTAGAGGGGCAAATATTTCTTCTTATCCATATTTAAACACTTATTGAATTACCAATGGCTGAACTTAATGCACGTGTTCTTTGTTTCTCTATTGATTTATTTCTATGTATTATAATTATAAACATATCTATGTATTAATTAGATCTATTTCATTACAAATGTCATTTATTAGACCAGCTGTAAGAACACAAAAAGGAAAATATTTTAGAAATCTGTCAAAGACGTAAATAACTGGTTTCACACCCGCCACATTGGAGTTCTCTGAGAAGCCAGAAATCAATCAAGCTTAATATTCAACGACTCACATTTTTCATTTCTTTTCAGGAATACAAATAAATATGTGCCATTTTTGCATCTTAATTAAATAAACAAAATAAAAAAAATTTCAGTTTTGTTGAAAAACAGTAAATTTAAAATGAAAAAATAACAATAATTAGAATTAAAAATATTATATTTTGAAATCTAATTTCACATATTGTGAACACTTGCAGGTGGATTAACATCACACAAACAAAAACAATGACTCTCAGCTGTCCTTTTGGCTGAGGGTGTAATTAACTCATTAAGGCCTGTATGTCCATAATTACATTACAGCCCTGCAAAATCAATAGAATTATTTTACTTCTCAGGCTGAATGAGATGCTTGTTTTTAAAATGAAATATTAAATCCTATAATAATAAAATCAAACAGACATTCTCCAGTGGAGATCCTGATCACAGGACCTTTCATCAGATACTGATTGTTGTGTGAGTGTTTTTTAAGATTTGTTGTAATGATTAATAATCCAGTAATATTCTTCACACAGCTGAAGATTCACATTTGCATAAGCTTCTATATAAACTTCTATTCACCAGAATTATGAATATTTAAAAGCAGGCCAAATCACCCACATCTAAAGAACAGTAATGACTATATCACCCTAAATGTTAAGCTGTAGATTAAGGGTGTTGTGCACACACAAACATGTGCTGCAGTATTAAAAACACCCTCAGAGACAAAGCAGCACTGTCAGATTGTACAACAAGCAGCAAGGAGCGCTCAAATTAACCTGCTGATCCAGCTGCAGCGAGTCTCCTGGTGGCCTCCTCACAGACCTGTTTTGTGGAGTGAAGAGAAACGGTCACAGTATGTGCTCCTCACAGCCACACCACAATAAAGAATCAATACTCCACCGGAGGGTTTATAGGTCCCTGATGTTTCCTCAGACCCACAGAAAGAGAGGAGAGGGCACAGAGCGTGGTCTGGAAAAAATACAGAATGAAGGAAGTTCTAACAATTACCTCAGAGAGTAGGGGAGAAGAGCAAACTAACAGGGAGGAGTTAACGCTAGAAACAGAGAAGATTCAGCCGTTCTCTAGTTTTGCTTTAACCTAATATTTCATAAATGGTTTTAAAACAATCCCGACACCTCAGAGGAAGTTAGGGATTATGCTTTAAGAAATGATGCATTAATTACTTTTAACACAAGGACTTTAGATGATTATGTTCAAAATAGAAAAGGATAGATTTGATATATGTACAACACCGATGAAGACGTAATCTAATGTTTGTAATATTTTTATTTACATTATAATCATTACTATATTACTTTTTTTAAAAAAAGCATAATTTTAAAATAGAATTAGACAGGTGGCGTGGCATAAATGACACGTCTGGAGAGTTTAGGAGTCAAAAATATTAATTAGAACATATTAAAATGGCGACCCATGACACTATTGGCAGGACTCATGCATTATGGGAGTGCTGCTAAAACTCCTTGTGTGTGTGTTTGACATCTATCCGCCCATTTTCTTGCTCTTTCTGGGATTTAAGATCACCTTTATTAGTCCCACACGTGGGAAATGTGTTTTGTTACAGCAGAAAGTGGACAGTGCAAAGTTACATAGCAAAAATGAGAAAAACACTGGTATAGGATAAGATGATAAGGCCACTTCCAGCTCATCTAGGAGACACCAAAATGTTCCAAAGCTAGTCAAGAGACATAATCTGTCCAGTCTGTCCTGTGTCTGCACAGGGGTCTCCTCCTGGTAGACCATGTGCACAACACCTCCTCAGATGACCCAGTTAGAGGCCTGAACCACTTCAGCTGGCTCCTTTTGTTATAGAGAAGTAGTTATGGTGCTCTGTACCTCCGAATGACTGAACTCCTCACCCTATCAGTGAGGGACAGCCCAGCCACACTTCTTGGATCAGCAGTCTCATTCTTTTGGTCACGACCCAATGCGTGAGACCATAGGTGACGATATAGGATAGAAAATGGGACTGACGGTCATGGCAGGGATGGGCACCGCTGCAGTGGTTGCGGGACAGTGTCAGGCTTGCAGGGCAGCTGGGACTGACGGGGTAAAATGAACTCAGCTGAGCTGGAGACATTGTGACTCAAAAGTCTTAGTATCACAAAAATGTGATTTAGTGTGGTCGTGTGTTGATATTGTAAATAAGTGGACTGTTGGGTGTGGCTGTGTGCAGGCAGGAATAGGACCCAAGGTGCAGACTCCGGAGACAGAACTTAAACCAAAACAGCTTTAATGCTGAACTCAAACATAACATAACTGGGGAAAAAAGGTCAAAAAATAAACTAACACCGGCGGATTGACAAAACACACAGCAAAATAAACGGTAGA
>NW_024583196.1:144351-145963 GCF_018398535.1 Haplochromis burtoni | reverse complement strand
AAAAACTACTTCCAAAAACATTCAGCTTTGATATTAATGAGTTTTTTGGGTTCATTGAGAACATGGTTGTTGTTCAATAATACAATTATTCCTCAAAAATACAACTTGCCTAATAATTCTCCACTCCCTGTAGTTGACATAGCATTGTGTTGCTATATGATCTTAAATTGGTCATATGATTGGTTTACCATGGCTACTTCTTCCTCAGCCAATCAGCGTGGGGTGAGTGAATCAAACCGGAGCCCTTAGAGCTGGAGGGTAGTGCAGATTGTACAGAGTTGGCCAAACAAAACAGACTCCAGCTACTTATTTTATTGCCAGATCAGACCATATGGAGGTTATGTTTTTCCAGCCAGGAATAACCTAAGATGAGGGGTTTGTCAGGCGAGAAGAAGGTGAAGAAGGAGATGGATTCGCAGTGGCAGACGAGACTAAACAAATGGGCCAATATTATGCAGCCGACTGCTGCATAATATTAGCAAACACCAGTTTGTGCAGTGGTAGGAATGGGAGGTTCCATGGAGTCAGAGGCCTACATGGTTGAGTAATTTGTAATCAATGAGGTTCTGTTCAGCACGGGATCAAGGAGAGCAGAAACAAACCCAAGCATGGAAATCCTCTCTCTCCTCTGGAGTCAAGCACAAATGCTCGATTTGCATGTGCTGCAGCTCCGAAGAGGAACAGGAGGACACTGAAACTGAAACAATAGCTGGAGATGGGATAGTTGGGGCAGACGGGCTAAAATAATTCTACCAAGGTCTTAGAACTCTTTTCTGCCTCCCTGTCTCCCAGCCAGTTGTTGATCGTGATGGGAGAGAGATTAGCTCCTCAAATATAAAGCCTGGAGAAATACTGTGTAAAGCATAATCTGGCCAGCCTGCCTCAGTGGCATTGGTGTGAAACTCAACTTAAAACTCACCTACTCAGCAGTTTCCCTGGTGGAGATTAAGCAATTTTTTTGGCTGAACTGAATCTCAGACACAGGATGAGCAAATGCGCTTCAGGAAAACATCATATGGAGAGGCAGAAATGAACAAAACCTTAACAAGCCTCGGCCCATGACAGTGCTCTTTCCCTTAATAAATTGCTTACATGGAACAGCTTAGTGGCATCACTGGGGAAACATTGTACTGACTTACAGGAGAATGTTTCGGGTGTGTGAAAAATAGTGTCACATAATACTGTGCCAGAAACCATGAAGTTCGCATTGGGAAATAACTGGGAGTCAGACTGGGATTGGGCCATAGCTGGTGGATCCTATGCAGAGGCAAGGAGTTACACTAGAATACATCTCTTGAACTAAAGCGGGTAGTTCCTCCTGCTTATCAATGATAGTTTGCCATTTCTTATCTAGGACCTGGAGAGCCTGTTTAAAAATTATGGTACGTGTTGGGTCCGCTTGGTTTATCCCTTGCCAGATGGTTGCAGGTTGGACCCAAAAGCAGACACAATAGACTGAAAATTCCAAACAGTGAAACGTTTATTGAAGACAGTGATCTTAGGGATAGGGGATAGGGGATAGGGGCAGGGACACAGCGAAACAGACACAGGGAGACAAAGTTTAGCACAGGAAAGGTTAGGAAGATTACATAATAAACATGGAAATTTTTTT
>NW_024583196.1:135402-142230 GCF_018398535.1 Haplochromis burtoni | reverse complement strand
TCATAAACTAGAAAATGATAATAAACTAAAAGCGCTGGGTCACCGACCCAGGACCATGACAGTACCCCCCACCCCCCGCAAGAGCTGGCACCAGACAGCCCAGCAGAAACACAAAAACCGACCAAAACAAAACAGAAAACGACCCGACCAGGGCGGGCGGAGGGGGCCCAGGATGGAGGGACAGAGTCCAAAAAGGCCCAGATGGTCAAGTTCAGGGGTCCGAACCGGAGGCCGACAACGCAGGAGGCCAAAACAGTTCAGTTCCGGGCCGACCATGCAAATGGCAGCGGCAGCGGGGCAGGTCCGGGGGCCGGCCACGCAGTAGGCAGTGGTGCATGTTAGATATTTTAGTATTATGGGAGCATGTACTGAATACCTTTTTTGATGATAGTATACAAAGGACCCTGTTTCTGCAATGCCCTTTGTTTGAACCTCATGTCCTCTTGCTGTGACACCACGGGCGACTTCCTTTGGCCTGCTGGTCTGGAAAATCCAACAGTTCATCTATATGTAAAGAAGGCACTTAAACTGGAACAGGCATAGCTGCGTCGATCCTGCCGTGGTACAATAGGACAGTGCATTCCTCGAGTGCACATCAAGCTTGCAGCCTGCTAAAGGTCCCCAAATAAAGTAAATTAAAAGCAGAGAGACACAGGAAGTTGCCTGTTGTTTTGCGAGAAGTTGCTCGTTAAGTGAGAAGTTGCTCACTAAAAAAAACAAAGGAAAAGAAAAGCTAGCAATAGATTGAAAGTAACCTCAGCTGTACCTCAGTAAAAATACTAACATAAATCCTTCAAGCGTGTAAACCCCTCTGGAAATCACTGAACATGGGTCAGAATAATTCAAAGACCACAGACAGGTCCGATGAAAAATCGAAATTAACTGTAAAACCAAAAAAAATAAAATATAAAGTCACAAATAACGGCTCAGTACGACTCCCACTTCCGGTTACGTGTAACCCACGTCCGCGAATCGGTGAAGACTTCCATGATTACGTATCCAGAACATGTGGAAGTGCTTACGTGACTGACTTTGTCTACAACTTAAGAACTGTAAGTACAATGCATTCTAATTTATTTCTCGAGCCCTATCCTGAACGATTATCGCCAGAAAACAGGTCAGTAGAAATGCTGAATACCATTTGCTATAAGAAAAGTAGTCTGCTTAAAAAGTCCTGTAGAAAATACATGATAAAATGCTGTGACGTGATCCATCAAGTGTTACCACTGTGGAGAAGAGGACCGGAGCCAGATGTAGATGCTTTAACATCAAATAAAGCTAGTGCAGGCTCTAGCATAGAAAATAAATCTACCGCAGGAAAAGCTAGTCTTGCATGCTCAGCCGTTCAGCCTACAGCCCCACCCCCTTACGAAGATGAGACCGAATTAATAGTCGCTGTAGCAGCTGCACGCACACAACGTCAGCATTCTGATCAACCAGCTCAAAGAAAGTGACAAAAAACCTGAATCACATGCAACGGATCTCAGCCGTCTCTTTGAACAAGATCAGGAAAAACAATATATACGCCGCGAGGAAGAATTAGCAGACAGTGTTGGGGAGTAACGGAATACATGTACCGCCGTTACGTATTTAGAATACAAAATATGAGTAACTGTATTCCGTTACAGTTACCGTTTAAAAAGGTGGTATTCAGAATACAGTTACTTTGTTGAAATAAATGGATTACACTGCGGTACTTTCCTGTTTCATATTGTCGCGGGTCAGGACTGTTTGGGTTTTGTTTGACAGCTACGTTCTGTTGTTCCAGGCGGCAGCGTTACGGTTGCCATGGTTACAGGGCGACGCTCTCTCTCTCTGCGACTGTGTGTTTCCTGGGTGAGAGAGCGCCTTTTCGTTGTTGTTGTTGTGCTAAGCTAACAGGCAGAATGCTACAAGCATAGCTCTAAAGAATGTAGCATCATGTTCAGTGTAGTCCGTGCTGCAGGGAGAATGGACTGCCATACACGTTATGTGTCTGTGAGCGCTAGGAGGGAGAAAAAGGGGAGTGGAAAGGTACGAGCAGTCATCGAGCAAAAACGGGAGCTGGAAGCATGTAAATATAATAATAACCACTGCAGCCAAGAAGAGTGCCTGACGAGCCCAGTTGTAAGTAAGCTATTAAGACTCGACTGTACACTGTGTTCGTGTTTTCCTCCGAAAACAACAAGTTCCGTTGGAGCAGCCTTTCAACGCCTCTCTCTGTCTGTCGCAAGAAAAGTTGACCCACACAACAAAGTAGAGCTATTTTTCGGCTACCAGCCGACAGGGACCCCGCCGTATTATGCTGGGCTTACACTGTGCGATTTTTTCAGTCGCGCGATTCAGCTCCTGCTCAAACTGTACGATTGACTCGCAGGGGTTAGAAGTTCATAGGTCACGATGCAGGGTCTCACACTATACGGCCCGATGCTCTGATGCGACCTGAGTGCTCACACTGTGCGTCCATAAAAATGAAGGTTATAACAGAAATTCTGTCGCTCGCTCTCCCTCTCCGTCTTTCACTCACACAGACACACCACCACCATCAACTTTGCTAAATTGCTAATGAAAAACATTGGTCAGGCAGCTGTGATTGAGCAGCAGTGTCGATCCAACTATTTTCACGGTTGTTGTGGTCGTGATAATTTTGTGAGGCCACATCGAAAGGGCTCGGATGGTTCTACAGGTTGTGCCTCCATCGCTTGTGTCCAGATCACACGCTGCACTGCCGTGCTACGCCGTCTTTTTCGCTGACATTTGTGTTTGCGCGTGCGCAGTGTGGCAAACTGCGGTGACACCCTCACGACCAAGCGATTGATGATCGGGAGCTGGTCGTGAGGTGTCAATCGCTTCTCGTTACCCCACGTATACTACACGATGCACGATGAAGGCCAAAATCGGGCCGATCGCCAAAACGATCGCACGACTCAAAAATCGGCTCAAAATGGGCCAAAAATCGCACAGTGTGAGCCCAGCATTAGTCAGAGGTCCCTTTACTACAGTTCGGAGTCGCGGACCTTCAGTAATAGTAATAAATCACACAGCAATAGTACATTCACGTTGTTGTAAAAAGCATGATAATATTGTAGCGGGTCAGGGCTGTTCGGGGTTCTGCTTGTACAGTTATGTTTTGTGTATGTTGCCATGGTGACGGGTGACGCCCTCTCGCTGCGACGGTGTGTCCTTCCGGGGTCAGAGGGCGCCCTATGTGTGTTGTGGTTGCCGCGCTGAGCAGTTAGCTAGTGGCAGTGTGTTCTTCTGCAAATGTAATAAACGGCTGTGCTCCCTGGCTAGCTCACGGGAAGCAAGACCAAACGATACCTCCGTCTCCTCCTTGTCTGAACTCGCCACAATATATTAAGTAATCCAAAGTATTCAGAATACGTTACTGTCATTGAGTAACGTAACGGAATAGGTTACAGAATACATTTTGGGGCATGTATTCTGTATTCTGTAATGGAATACATTTTAAAAGTAACCTTCCCAACACTGAATTAGCAGAACATAGAAAAAGAGAAAAACTTTTGAAAGAAGAATGTGAGGAACTTATGAAAAACAATTTAGACGACTATGAAGAAAAACTTTTGCATCAGGCAGTGTCCACGATAGACACCCACATGAAACGCCACGATATCGTAGCTAGAGGTTTAGAGGTAGCTAAAGAAATACCTGTTACCCGAACTTTAATAAAGACTTATCTAAAAGGAAAAAAGGAAAAACAAAGCCAGAATGACAAAGGTCCTTACGCCAACACTCGCGGTAATAAACAAACAGAACCAAAATCTAGTGACGTCAATGACACTTACCCCTTTATGATAATAGGAGATCAGTGTTGTATTCAGCCCCCTAAAATCTCAGAATTAGTGGCAACTATTAAAGAGCTTCCCGATCCTCTTAAAAATCCTACAGCCTTTGTCTCTGCACTACAGAGAAGTACCAGATATCACCATTTGGGTGGTCCGGATTACAGGTACATATTGTGTCAATGCATTCCTGGAGTAACCGAGTCACAACTCATAGAAGAGATAGGTGAATTAGATCCAAAGTGTGATAAAGCGTCCACAACTGCAGAGTTCTTGTGGGTAAATGATGACAAAATCACCGGTTTCTTTAGGAATCTAAAGAGATTCCTGTTAACAATGTCCAGAGACAAAATTGACTTAAATGGAGTAACTATGTGTAAACAGAAGCCTGATGAATCTATCCTAGTATTCATAAAACGCTTCGTGCACTGTTGGACTAACGAGGCATGCATGCCTGAAGATGGAAATGATCAGATTTTCATTACTACCTTTTTGAACAATATCCACCCTGAATGCTCTCAGTTGCTAAATGTGACAGCTACTAATAATCTCTATGAACTGAGTAAAGATGCCTTTTTAAAGCTTGTAAAACTGAAGGCCAGTGCAGATCTTTTCCCTACTACCACGAAAGCTAAAAGTGTTAAAATGATGCTGAATTTTGATGTTGCAGATCCAGAAGAAAGTGAGAAACTAATGTATGCAGGAGTACAGCAGGGAGGTTTCAGAGGGCGGAAAGATAAGAGTAGAGATGTGTGTTTTTGCTGTGGAAAGAGAGGACATTGGTCTGGGGAGTGTCAATTTGCAGCTTCCAACAGAGCACGCGTGCCTCAACCACAAAACGCAGGACAAGTTCCTGCCACTAGGCGTCAGCAGAGCTCTTCCAGTCAAGGTAACTGGCAACAACAGGAAGCACGCAATTATGGCCCCACATCTAGGCAGCAGCCTTACAATCCGCGATTTAATCAAGGTAGACAAGCTAGAGGTGCAAATTTAGCTCAGTTTTCCGGCAGCCGCAGACACCCAGAGCATGAATCAGAATGGGAGAGGGTGCGTTACAATTCTCACCATGATCTCTTCCCATCATCTGATAATCCCCGGCTGGACCGCCAATAGGGAGGCCCAGGTGAGGATGAGGGACAGCAGTGTGAGGCACTACACACGATGCTGCATTTGCAACTGTACCCTAATACAGAGCACTTGCCCATGCTAGAAGTAGAAATAGATGGTAAGAAATACCCATTTTTAGTGGATAGTGGAGCCACTAAAAGTTCACTGTCTGGAAAATTCTATAATGGGCCTGTTTCCTCTGTGTGTATCAACACTATGGGAATTAACGGAACTATAGTGCAATGCCCTAAAACTTATTCTCTAAAGACACGCTGGGGCCCAAAACCAGATGAAATCACATATCATTCATTCGTAATTATCCCAAATTCGCCTGTGAATCTATTAGGCAGAGATTTAATGGCAAAAATGAATTTGTGTATTTCATTTAACACAAAGGGTGAAATGTTTGCTGACACTGATAACAGCTATGTTTTCTCTGCCCTATGCACCGACATCATGGAGAAGGAACAGCCTCTGTGTCAGCTGGACGCCTCAGCAGAGAATGAACTCAACATCCTTTTTGTCCGGTACTCCAGTCACACACTGTGCCAAACAGTGTACAGAACCACTACCAGGTAATCCCACACTGGGAGCCACACTTTTGTCTCTCTCACACTGTTCAACAACATGATAACTGCTCACACCAGTGAAGGTCAAACAGTGGTTTTGTCACATAACTCAGACATAGGTTATGACATAACTACACCATGTCGACACATAGATCTAACCTACCCTATCCACTGTACTATTTCTGCAGTTACGTTGCCAGCTGAATACCAGAATATGACATTATGGTCAAAGGTGAGAATGATGTAGGATTTATTGACTGTACACCTTATCACGCACAGCTGAAACACAACAAGCCAGTATATGTCAAGCAATATCCCATTTCCGCCGAAAAAGCCGCAGCCCTAGATGTCATCATAGGAGATTTATTGACTACAGGAGTAATAAAGCCCACAGTATCTCCATATAACACTCCTGTCAATCCTGTGCCAAAGCCTAACAAACCTGGCGTATGGCGTTTCACACAAGACTTAAGGCAAATTAATGCAGTCATTATGCCTCTGCCACCTCTCGTCCCAGACGTTCCCAGCATATTGACATCCATTCCATCCACAGCTACACATTTTACCGTGGTGGACCTGTGTTCCGCTTTTTTCTCAGTGCCTGTGCATGAAGACACACAGCCGTATTTGCATTCACACATAGAAATAAGCAGTACACTTGGACTCGTTTGCCCCAAGGCATGGTAGAAGCCCTGCTGCTTTCTCAATGGTGGTCCGTGCTACCCTGGACAGCTTCACTCCTCCGAGGGCTGTACTGGATGACCTCCTCCTCTGTGCTCCGAGTGAGAACTATGTCAAACTGCTACACACATGCTTCTCCAGCACCTCCAACAGACTGGCCACAAAGCATCAGCAAAGAAAATGCAGTACTGTCAGACTTCTGTTCAATATTTGGGATTCACACTGTCTCACGGAAAACGTTCCATGACTGCAGACAGGGTCAAAGCTGTGACCTCGTCCCTCGGCCCACTACACAGAAGGAAATGTTGTCCTTCCTAGGCATGGTGAACTATTGCAGACAGTGGATACCAGACTGTTCTTTTCATGACCACATTCTGCGTGACTGTTGTAAAAAAGACAAGCCTCCTCGAATACTGTGGTCCACAGAAATGACTGCCTCTTTCAATGCATTAAAGGGAGCGCTGACCTCCGCCCCTTGTTTGGGTCTGCCTGACTACCACTTACCATTCCATCTGTACGTCACAGAGAACGGCACAACCTGTCAGGTGTACTGGCCCAAGAGCATGGCTGTGGCTACCGTCCAGTAGCCTTCTATCAAAGGTGCTGCCTGGTGTTCAGGGGATGCCGGCCTGCCTGAGGGCAGTAGCAGCTTGCTCTATCATGATAAGGGACTGCGAGAAGCTCACACT
>NW_024583196.1:112446-114861 GCF_018398535.1 Haplochromis burtoni | reverse complement strand
ACACACTCAGATAATCACTTGGGAGACTCACCTGCACACCCCTGGGAGATTGGAGAGGATCACCGTGGATTTTTATATTTTGCTTTGTGACTGTTCTGAGCACTGTAAATAAACGCACTGTTTACTTCGCATCCAGAGCTCCGCGACTGAGTCTGTATTTCCCCTATTACCCGTGCACACCACCTCAACCTTTTCATATTCCTAAACCTATATGTTTTGCGTTCGTGAAACAAAATTGAACCGTTTCCATATTAAGTAATTTGAGCTCTTGAAATGTTTTAGTTCTCTTAATTCTGCCAGTTTATCTCAACACTTATTCAATGACTTTTATTCAACTGCTACTTGGTCACTCAAATTTTACCTGTTCACTTGCCTAGAGTTCAACAAAGTCTAGATCCCAGTTATCATGAAACTTGAACGGGTGTACGATGATTTCCTTACAGTAATTTAGAATCATCACTCAACCTAGCTCTACTACTGGCACTGCCTGACTTTTCTCACCCTGGAAACCAGAATTTAGTACAGATCTTTAATACCTCAGGCAATCATGTTCAAGGGCTGGCCCCCCTTTCTCTTCTTTTTTGTCCGTGTGTTCCTCCTTTTATTAACTCTCCATCACAATGATGTGGCGCTCTGAAATAAGACTCACACTGTTAATTCATCGTTTCCACTCTGCACCACTGCTCAGGCTGTTTTCTTTTCTTTTTAGTGTACAGTAAACAATTGAGTCGAGGCCTTACGCCCCAGATATCTCGCACAGGCATCGTTTTCATAACCAAACCGCTCTGGACTCTGCTCCCCAGACCACACAAATGCCCTCTGGGCTTATTATTATAGCAGATTCTGTATTTGACTTTGTTGTGTGCAGCATTGAGCCTTTCTCAGTAAAGCATTCTTCATTGCAGCAGCCGGAGCATTATGTGTCACTTCTTAGTGAATTAAATCAACATTTTGATTTTGGTACATGGGTGTGTATCAGTTTTCACTCCCTCAACGAGTGCATAAGTGTTCATGTGTGTGTTTCTCTTCATTCTAAGTCGGCGTATGCAGAAGTGTGTGTTTGTGTACTGGTGTATGTTTGTTCTCCCTACATGGACTTCAAATGCTACTTTTAGAGAAAAACAAGTGTGTATTACATTGTACATTTTGTGAAAGTGTATCTATCAGAAAAACTGTCCTCAGACGACCCTCCTATTATTACTAAGTGTGAATGTAAACGTGCATGTGTTATACAAGTGCGTGCATGTGGTTACAGGCCGGCGTACGTGCAGAACTGAACGCAGACAGGCCAAGTACTGATCATCTGTGTGCATTAATATTTGGTCAAAGTAACCTAGATGTGATTCAAAGATTATTCTGTCAACTGATTCAACAATGGTAAATGATTAATCAATGATAGCTGATTATAAGAATACAAAATAAAATATCTCCTGGTCACACAGTATATGTATGTGTGTGCGTGTCCATAGTTCAGCTGAGACCGCGTCCTTCGCCCTGCCAGGCCCTGCCAGTGTGCACTATGTGCTTCAAATATTGTGTGTAGTTTTTGTTTTATACAGTTGTCAGCCAGGCATCTAACTATGAAAAAATTACACTCCAAAAGACCCCGAGCTTCTGAAAAAACAACCCGGGCTTAAGCCCAGTAAGCCACCCCGCCACTGGTTAGCACATGTGATGACTTTGACTTCAGAAGGTAAAACTTGTTCAAAATCTGTGCTTGAATCACATCTTGTTTATTTAAAATCCATTTTATACTAGTTTACACCATAGTTAGGTACGCTTCGAAGGCTACTCTTTAAATCTCCTGTTTCTGATAATTAATACCAAACTTTTTAATACAAGGCAAGTTTAATTACTCTCTCTTAGGCCAAAAGACAAAATGGCTTGTTGACCACTTTATCCTTTTGACAGTTACGTCTGTGATAGTTACAACTTAGTGACACATTGTGGAGGCCATTGAAATAATAAATTCTCTCCGTCTCTCTCTTCTCTCTGGTGTGAAGACCCAAAGGTACTGGATGTTTGTTGTGATATACTACATTAGATCAGGTTCACGGATCCTGATAATGACAGTGATACATGGGAAAACATCCCAAAAGTCCTTCATAGTAGCTACTGTGAGATAATTAGTTGTTTAGAGACTGGCTGTAGTCAGGCCACTCCTCTGAGGCTTGGCCTGTTGTTTTACACAGTGCAGGTGGGATGCAAACTCACTAATGATACTCATTACAGTAACCTCATATCACCTTAATCAACTTAATTTCTGTCACCTAATCCTGAAGTAAAATTGCATAAACATACAGTTGGAACTTACTTTTTTCTTCTAAGACCACACACACACACACACACACACACACACACACACACACACACAGCTACACTCCCACACACACACAATCACACACAATATAACCT
>NW_024583196.1:70951-112426 GCF_018398535.1 Haplochromis burtoni | reverse complement strand
ACACAAAAAAAAACCCACAAGCGCACACAATATAACCTTACACAAGGATATATAAAGTTTGTTTGGCTTCCAAAATTTTACAGCCCTACAGGAATAAATCTAAAAAAATCATCAATTCATCAGTGGAAAAAAATAAAATAATAAAACTAGTTGTAGACCAATTACATAAAAAGAGCACTGATCGAAAGAGCGTCCATTTAATATTGGAAAATTATTTGGTGATGAGTATATTATGAGTATTATGAGTGATAACCTTAGTGTGTGAAATTTAAATTTACTGCATTGAGGTAAAGCAGGACAACCACAGAGATGAGTTGACTGTCAGAGGCCATTAGAAAATAATTTGTAACCTTCACCAAAGCTGTTTCTGTCTTGTGATGAGCTCTGAAACATGACTGAAACTGTTCAAATAAACAATTTTTCTGACGATTAACAGTTACATATTTTACAACTATTTTTTACAATTACGACAATTTTTGAGATAACAGTAAGGTTGCCTATTAGTCTATTATTAGCTAAAACATCTAAGTGAAGAGATGGTCTTCTAAGTACTACTTCCAGCTTAGAGGTCTGTGGTACACAACTAACAGTATTACACTAATAGTGTAATACTGAAATATATCTAACATTTATTTAGAAACGTATTTTTATTATAGTTATTTTTAGACTGTTTTTTCCTGTATTTGATTATGTGAATTTAGAAATTCAGTAAAATATATTTACTGGCTATATTATAAAATGTATTTAATTCAAATGTTTACTTTCATGTGAGGTAATTAAAACAAAATCCTTTAAATGGAATTTCATAATGAAATTCAGAATCACATAAACCTACATATAAATCAAACGGAAAATATATACTTTACTCAGACCTACAATTTTTTGGTGATGTGAAGTTGTCAATCCATATGTTTTCAATATGCATTCTGAACCCTATTTCATTTACAGAGGGCTGCAATACAGATATAAAAAACCTCAGCATGTTAGTTCTCTCGCTTCCTTATGTACTTGTCCTCATGTCATACTACTTCCTCCATATTTTCAGTTATCTTCATTCATAGTCTCAGCTTTTGGATTTGATTGTGAGAACCAATAAATATGAAATCACAGTATAAAATTATTAACACAATTCTTTATTCAGAAATCTATATGGGAAAAGTGATATCAGACAGGTAGGATCTTGCTATTTTCTTACTTTCATTTAGAATTTTAAATAATGATCCGCTCTCTGTTGCACAAGGAAAAGGCCCAGTTTTTGAATCTCACACTATGACCACAGAAATCTGTGATATTATAATACAAAAGAGAAAAAGCTATATATTTTTGGTTTTCATTCAATCAATCATTTCAAATGTCCTTAAACTGTATATGAAGAAACAATATTATGAATAGGAGTAATGATAGTAATATTTTTTTAATGAATAATCCAAAAAATACTGAACAGAATCACATGCTTTGAATAGCTGGAGAAGTTTATCAGTTTTTACACTGAAAAGAAAATGTCTCAGAAATGATAGGTCTTATTAAAGACCTACCAAAGATCAGATATAATTTAACACCTCTTAAATAAACACTAAAAAACAATTTTTAACAAAAGACTATAAAAGTCTACAATAGTTTACATTAGTTCAAGAGAACAACCTTTTGAGGTTTTTAGAGATTTCTTTCATTTTTAGTCCATATATTATTGGATTGCAAAGAGGGTTATATGTTATAAATTGCAATGTCATTATAAAACGTGCAGTTTTAGGAAACTCTGATTCCAGTCTAACTATAACCATATCATAAGTAATCAAACAAGAATAGTTAATTAGAACTAGCACATGAGGCAAACAGGTTTGTGCAGCTTTTTTTCTGACATTTCCACAACTCTGACAGGCAACTATAATTATCTTTATGTATGTAAAAAGTATAAAAAGCATGGGGAAAAGTGCACCATTAAATAGAACAACCATACCATATATAGATAGTTCTTTTGAAGTTACACAATAAAGATGATTTACAGAATTGTTACAAAATATACCTTTCAAAGTAAAGTTACAGAGTGGTGTAATAGAATTTCTTAGTACTGGCACTACAATCTGAATAGCAGGTAAAAACCAGGACAAAATCAGGAAAATACTGACTCTTGTTCTTCTCATGATAGTTGGATATTGCAGAGGTTTACATATAGACACATATCTGTCATAAGCCATGGCTGACAGCAGTAAGAATTCTGAACTGCTTAAAACATAAAACATGAATACTTGAAAAAGACAGGCGTGATACAAAATAATCTGTTTTTCAGATAAGAAGTCAATCAAAAGCTTCGGGTAGATGACAGTGCTCAAAACAACAGAATTCACTAACAAAGCAGCAATGAAAATGTACATAGGCTCATGAAGGCTTTTTTGAACTATGATGACCCACACAATAGTGGAATTGCTGCAAATTATTAGACCGTATACCATAAACATAATTACAAAATAAATATATCTGTATTTCTCCACTTCCACATGGCCACCAAAAGTTATATATGTTATATTCATTTCAGCATTCATGAAAATCAGATATTATAAACTAAAATTTTAAACAGGCAGAATGTTTAAAACTAGTACATATAAAATATTATTATTCATAGATACCTAAACTTGGTGTGTGTTCATCTTTAGAAAGTGAACTGTTCAAATCAGACCAAATATGTGATGAAATGAAACTTCAAGCTCCATATATCTCATTCAACTCTCCACAAAGACCTATTACCATGTTCAACCTCTGGAGACATAAGCCGACAGTGGTTAGCCCTTACTTACACGGGTACATTTTCTGGCTCCTCCTCTTTTACTACATACATACGTGGGTATTAATTGAAAAACAAATTTTAAAGAAGAAAAAATTAGTTGACCGGCAGAAATGATAATAAAATAACAGCAAATATAGTCCTATATTTAAATATGTAATTCTGTTCAGGCTAAGAGAATTTAACCCCTTAGCAGTCCTATTAGTCCCCTAAACCATCCAATGTCCCGTGGGCGGTACGTCCGACTGCTAACAGTTTAATGTAGATCGACATCATGCACACTGCAATGCAATGTGGGGAGAAAAAATAGTTAATGCACTTTAAGATAATTTCTGTTTCTTTTTTCTTTTTTCCTATTTCCATTGTGTTTTGTGTGCTTTTACAGCGTTTTTCTTATTGCTGGTGTTTTCTTAAGTTGCAGTCCGTTTGGCCTCTCAGGGCCACCGTAACAATTCCATAATTTACACAAATTTACTTTAGAGAATATAATTATTTGACAAATTTATAGAACAGTGAGGGTTCTTTTTAGAACACACCAATTTTTTTCAATTATTTATTCCAATTCAAGTCTTTCAAGTCCAATAAATAGCTTGAAATGGTACAAAGGTAAGTGATGAACTCCAAGAGGTTAAAAAAAAGGTACGGTTTCCCAAAATCCTGTGTTGCAGAAAGTAGTGTGTTGCACAAAAAAGGTGAGAAAAAAGCAATTAACAGTGGAAGAGAGACAGACCAGCATAACACTTAAAAATTTAGGTCTTTCCTACAAAGAAATTGCAAAGAAAGTCAAGGTGTCAGTAAGTACGGTTTCCTTCACCATCAAAAGGCACTCAGGAATTTGGGGCAAACTCTGACAGGAAGAGGTCAAGCAGACCCCAAACCACAACTGAATCAGAGGACAAGTTCCCTAGAGTTAACAGCTTGCATGATAAGTGGTTCAATGGACAATAGCTTCAAGCACAGCTTAGTAGTAAGCTGTAATAGTAAGCATGTCTCCATTTCAACTGTGAAGAGAGGACTTCGAGCTGCAGGTTTGACAGGACTAGCTGCAGCCAAAAAGCCATTGCTAAGACATCAGAATAAGACAAAGAGGCTTGCCTGGGCCATGAAGCAGACTACTGAAGACTGGAAGAAGGAATTATGGACTGATGAATCATAATTTGAAATACAGTATATCACGTAGGATCTTTGTCTTCTCTGGGCTACTCCATTTTGGGGCTGCCAGTGTCGATTATCTGTCTCCATCTCACTTCATTTCGAACAAGATCCTCTGTCACACCAACCCTCCACATATCCTCCTTCACTATATCCAAGATCCTTCTCTGTGAACTTCATTTTTGTGTTCTGTCTGTTAGCTCCACATTCAACATCCCCTTTCCATCCTTATATATCCACTATCCCTCCTCATCACATGTGCAGATCATCTCAATCTTGAATCTCTAGCTTTGCCTCCAAACTGCTTAACTTGACCTGTCCTTCTAAGATACTCATTTCTAATTTTGTTGCTCCTGGTCATTCCCAGTGGAAATCTTAGCATCTTTAACTCTACCATTTCACCTTCTGTCTTTTTTATCAGAGCCACCGTCCCCAAAACATACATCAACTCTGCACTCTCTTCTCACCTGTCTTGGGTAGTGCCCATTGCTTTGAATGGTTGATCCCCTGTATTTAACTTATTTATCCTTGTGATTTCTTACATGTTCACCTTTCTCTCTCTTATTTACACACATGTATTCTGACTTTTTTCTACCGACTTTCATTCCTCTTCTAACCAGTCTATACCGCCATCTCTCCAGACTGTCTTCCAGTTATTCTCACTACACATCACAATGTCATTTGCGAACATTGTAGTTCATCCTGCCTTGCCCCATTTACCAACCTACCTATTCTTGTTAACAAGAAAGTGGCTCAGAGGTGATCCCTAGTGCAACATCCACCTTGGCTTGACCATTGTCTTGATGTTTTCCAAAAACTGTTTTCAAAATCTTTGATTAAATTAAATAGCAAAATGTTCCTTTAGCGTTCTTTGAGCGCTTTCTTTTTAGCACCACTCCTGTGGGTGGTGGCCTGTAAGCTCATCACCTGCAGGAGGTGCCGTCTCCTGTAGTCCCACCACGCGCAGTAGGTGCCATAGGGGTCAGGTGCAATGTGTGCTGGGCAGCAGCCAGGGGCAGAGACCCTCAACTCTCACTCTGGCAGAGCTTCAACAGCATTCCTAGGGAGGTTGGAGACATTGAGTCCAAACGGACAATGTTCAGCACCTCCATTACTGAAGCTGCTGTACTGAGCTGCGACCACAAGGTGGTTGGTGCCTGTCGTGGTGGTAACCCCTGGACCAGATGGCAGGCACCAGAGGTAAAGGGAACCATGAGGCTGAAGAAGGAGTCCTCTTGGGCTTAGTTAGCCTGTGGGACTTCAGAGGCAGCTGATAGGTACTGACGGGCCAAGCGGAACGTGGCTTGGGCAGTGGCTGAAGCAAAACTGGGTGCGAGAGAGTTCGGAGAGGCCATGGAAACAGACTTTCAGACTGCCTTGAAGAGATTCTGGCTAACCAACAGCAGCTCAGGAGGCAAAAGCAGTGCTCTACTTGCACTGTGTAGGGGTGGAGGTGCTGACTTCAACTGAGGATATTGTCGGGCAGTGGAAGGAGTACTTCAAAGACCTCCTTAATCCCACTGAGACTTTAGGTACAAGGGGGATGACTTGTCTATGTCCAGGAAAGAGGTCACGAAGGCAGTTAAAAAACTCCTTGGTGGAAGGCCCCTTGGGGTTACCCTGAGTTCCTGAAGGCTCTCAGTATTGTAGGGCTGTCTTGGTTCAAGGGGCCTCTGGATTGGCAAACCGGGATGGTGGTTCAAATGTTCAAGAAGGGGGACCAGAGGGCATGCTCCAACTATAGGAGGATCACACTTCTCTGCCTCCCCGGGAAAGTCTAGTCTAACTCAAGGGTGCTGGAAAGGAGAGTCAGTTCATTAGGCAAACCTCGAATGCAGGAGAAACAATGCAGTTTTTGTCCCAGTCCTGGAACCTTGGACAAGCTTAACCTCTCGAGGATACATGAGGGTGCATAGGAATCTGCCCAACCAGACTATATGTGTTTTTGGATTTGGAAAAGGCATTTTGGTATACTGTTGGAGGTGCTTAGGGAGTATGGGGTATCTGGCCCAATGCTACAGGCCATTTGATCCTTATACACCTGTTGCAAGAGCTTGGTCCCCATAGATGGCAATAACTTGCATTAATTTCTCCTGGGTGTTGCACTTCGCCAGGGCTGCCCTTTGCCCTTTTTCTGTTCATAATTTTTATGGACAGTATTTCTAGGCATAGCCAAGTGGCTCCCACTTGGGTGGTCTCAGAATCTCAATTCTGCTTTTTGCAGATGATGTGGTTCTGTTTGCTTCATCAGGTGATGGCCTCCAGCTCACACTGGAATGGTTGGCAGCCGAGTGTGAAGCGGTGGGAATAACAATCAGCACTTCCAAATCTGAGGCCATGACCCTTAGCGAGGAAAGGTTGGAGTGCCCACTATGTGCCAGGGACAAGTTCCTGCTTTAAGTGGGGGAGTTTAAGCATCTTGGGAGGGGCACAGAGTAGAGTCGCTGCTCCTTCACATTGAAAGGAACCAACTGGTTCAGGTATCTGACAAGGATGCCTCCTAGATGCTTCCTGGGTGAGGTGTTCCAGGCATGTCCCACTGGGAGGAGGCACTGGGGCAGACATGCTGGAGAGATTATATTTCTCGGCTGTCCAGGGAATGCCTTGCTTTTCCCCCAGACAAGCTGGGGGTGGCTGGGGACAGGAGGGTATGGGCTTCTCTTTTTAGGCTGCTGCCCCCATCACTCTGCCATCGATAAGTTGAAGAAAATGGATGGATGGTGGATTGCTTTTCCAGCCATTTTTTTGCTCACATCCTATCTTTTTTTTAGGATGAGCTAATATATTGTAAAATAAGTAGTAATCTCATGTTAAGCATTTTACACGTTTGTTACTGTGATCTATGAATAATTAATCGGTGGTAAATAATCTGCAAATTATTGGATTCTTTTCTTATATGACAACTTTTTTGGAATTAGGATTGTACTTTTTCAAATGTTTTATGCACATTCAAGATAGACGGCAATAAATTACACTGGCCCATGATTTGTGACAAGGGAGGAAGATGTAGTTATTATAAAGCTATTGCAGCTATCACAGTTTTATAAAGTGTTACCACCCATTCCTTTAGTGGAAAATCTCTATTACACAGGATATATAAAAACCACCAATAATGTTATAAAAATCCAAAATAAAATATGAAAGTCTGACAAAATTAATCTGATAGTTTATTTGATTACCTATCCTCTTACCTATCTTGGAATTGGTGAACCTTTCATAAAAGAAGGCAATTTATATTTGTATTTAAATACGTCACCAAAAGCTGTTAATGTAAATTAACCATAGGTCTTAAACCCTATTCACATGAGCATTTTACTGAGCATAACAACAGACTTCAATACACTTTAATAATAATATTATGTTCAATTTATTTACAAATACAGATGAACACGGCATGGTTTATTTTTTCCTGTACTTTTCTGAATAATAGTTTGAATTACTTTATTAAATGAAAAGCATTTTCAATGATGACAAGAAAATTATTACAAAACAAATTGTGGCACCTTAGCATTCAGAGTTAATACATGAAATGATTTTAGCATGATAGAAAAATCTCTTTAGCTGTTTAGAAATTTCCTTCATTTTGAGCCCATAAATGAATGGATTAAGCAATGGATGATAGAGCACTATTTGTAATGCCATTATTAATCGCGCAGTTTTGGGAAAATCTGATTCTACTCGAGCTATGCTTACATCATAGATACTTAAACAGGAGAAGCTAAATAAAACTAACAAATGGGGTAAACAGGTCTCCAAAGCTTTCTTCCTCACGTCTTTACAGCTTTGATAAGTGAGGATAAAAATGTTTGAGTATGTAAAAACTATGAAGAGCATAGGTAATATTACAAGATCTATTAAAGCAACTACTCCAAATACAGTAATTAATCGTGACTTGACACACTGAAGAGTGTAAACTGCATTATTACAAAATATTCCTTTTAAGTTAAAGTTACACAATGTTGCTTCAGCACTCCCAGCTGTTAAGACTGCAATGTGACAAACAGGTACAAGCCATGCTACAGCCAAGAAAATACTCACAGTGGTTTTACTCATGATAGTTTGATATTGTAGAGGTTTACAAATAGCCACATATCTGTCATAGGCCATGGCTGCCAAGAGAAAGAACTCTGAACTGCCTAAAGTGTAAAACATAAAAAACTGAAGGAGACAGGCTGAATATGTTGTGACTTGTCTTTCAGATAAAAAGTCAATCAGCAGTTTGGGGTAAACAGTTGTGCTGTAAAGAACACAGTTCAGCAGCAAAGCAGCAATGAAAGTGTACATCGGCTCATGAAGGTTTTTATGAATCCAGATTATGTACACAATAGTAGAATTACTGCAGATTATTAAACTATATAATATAAAGAAAATGAAAAAATAAACATATCTGTACTTGTTAACTTCAACATACCCATCTAGAGTTAAATATGTAGCATTTAACACCTCATCCATTAATACTTTGAAAAAAAATTATAAAACCAGCAGTGTTAATGAAGAATAACAAATAACAAAACAAAACTGCACCAATATGCAACCTATGTTGTCTTTCCTTCATTCATTTACAGGTATTTGAACTTGAAATATATCTTGGAGTACATTCATCAGTCAAATGTGCACAGTGAATCATCTTACTCTGTGAAAGGTTTTATTAGGTTGCTTTGTCCACCAGGGAATTGTACTGTGAAGGTCACAGTAAATCAAAACTGGATTATAGATGGCAGACAGTTGGTGTCGTAAGCCACCGCCTCTGTTCAAAGATGGTCGCTCATAGTGGACATAAATGGCTTCTTTCACTACTCTTTCAAACCACATGTCTTCTCTGTCCAAAAAGAGAAGACAGATAGATTTCTGTCTATGTAACCTGCTACACTTGTTTTTTGACAATCTATCACACATGACTTTAGCATATACCAATGTTAAACATTGGAGTAGTTCTTACAGAACAAAGCATACAGTTAGGGCTGGATCAGGTTATACAACATCCTCCCTTTGTTATGCTGCAGTAGGCCTAGAATCTTGGGGGCTTTCCATAATGCACTTTTCCTTTACTCACCTCTTTTCACTCACTATGTGCTTGTACATCACTCTGCATTTAACCCTTTAAGACCTACCATAGAACCAAGTCCGCCAGAGCTTATATTATATTTTTACATGCTGTGGAGCCATTTTTGGGAGCATTTCAAGTTGCTATACATCAATACAACCATTATAGCCCAGATTTTAATAATATGTATTCATTGAGTGCATAGTAATTACATAAATTGCAAAAAAGTGCAATAAACTACAAAAAAATTGAAAATCGTTTTTGATTTTTTTAACATATATTTGTAGTTAGAGAAATTTAAGAGGCTTATCCCTCAAAACTGGAAATACAAAAAAGTTGCACAAAATAGTTTCCCACCACAGGAAATTTATTTTGAGTGTCTTCATAGTTTTATTTTTGAAATACATCAATTTTTATACACTGCAGGAAAAACGAAAATAAATATTATACTGCAAATTTGCAAAAAAGCAGCATATGCATCAAAATAAACTATTTCCAGCAGTGCAATATGAGTCCTAAGCATCCCAGAAACGACACAGAAAGTCATAAAGTCAAAGATAACTTTTAAAAAGAGCAGTATAGGACCTGAGGCCCTGATGGCAAAAAAGACTACATTTCCGCGAAAATGACGTCACTTCCGATTTCGGGCAGGTAATGGCGGAAATGCAAAAGTTCGCGCTGACGTCTATTCCAACGTAGGAAGTGTTATGAACAGCTGATCGGATCGGTAAAGCGTGTTTCTGGAATATTATGTTTTTGTTCCTGCAAGCGCTTTTTATGCAGTTTTTGCAAAGCTTTATGTGGAAGGAAACCGTGACCTAGGACAAGCTGATGGCATAAGATGTAAGTACAACTCCTCCGGTTTCATATGCAAAAAAATTTTTTGCGCTAGCTTACGTGGTTGCAGTGCTTTAAAAATAGTTACGCAAAACAGAGCGTTCCCGCTCCGATCGGCTCTAAAGGGTTAAAGAGTTATTATTAATCTCTGTCTCTCTTCTACAGAATGACTTTTGTACTGTCTTCCTCCCCTCACCCCAACCGGTAATGGGTAGATGGTTGCCCCTACGTAAGCCTGATTCTTCTTGTTTAAAGGGGGTTTATTTTCTTCCTGTCACCAGGTGCTTGCGCATAGGGGTCACCTGATTGTTTGTGTGTATTGTTTTATTGTATTATCTTTACCTTACAATATAAAGCATTATGGGGCAACTGTTAATTTGGCAAAATCTGAATTAAATGGAAATGAGACGATTCTAGGGAAGTGAGTGACCGCCTGTCAATTCTGAACTCCTTACAGGAACACAGGACAAAGTTCAGATGGGCAAGCAAAAAGTTTTGAAAGTTAACTAGGAAACAGGCAAGGAAAGCAGACGGCACAATGGAAAATGGCAGGACTTAGGAGATTAGAATCAGTAAGTCTATTTGCAGGCAACTATAGTGGTGTAAAAAGTGTTTGGCCCTTCTTGATTTCCCATTTTTTGTATGTTTGTCACACGTAAATATTTCAGGTCATCAAACCAAATGTTAATATTAGACAAAGATAACACAGATAAACAAAAAGGGAAGTTTCCTAAATATAGGTGGCCCCCTTCAAACTCGGGTCTTCTACAAGAGGCCTGGAAGCTTCAAGGTCCTGCACAATATCTTTGCTGTTCCTATTGCACTCCTAGGAACAGCATCTGACAGAGATCTCAGATGATGTTCCCTGGATCTGCTGGAGCCGCTCGCCTAGCTTGGGAGTCACTGCATTGAGTGCTCTGATTACTACTGGCACTACTGTTACATTCACCCTCCATATCTTCTTAAACTCTCTGAGCCCTTGGTACTTCTCAAGCTTCTTGTGTTCCTTTTTCCTAATGTTGCTGTCATTTGGTATCATTTCGACTATCACTACGCCTATTTTCTTCTGCTTTTCTACCACCTCTATGTCTGGTTGGTTAGCCGTCACCATTTTGTCCGTCTGTATCTGGAAATCCCACAGGATCTTAGCTTGGTCATTCTCCAACACCCCAGGGGGCGTCTCACATTTTGACCTCGGGACTTCGATGTTATATTTGGCACAGATGTTTCTGTTTACTATGCCAGCCACTTTGTTATGGCGGTCCATATATGCCCTGCCCGGCCAAATTACATTTGGCCCGCAGGCCAGAGTTTGACACCTATGTGCTAGATTGTCTCAGGGGCATCTTTACACTTTCTGCATCTGAGGTCTTACCTTGTGCAGTAGACCCCAGCCCGATGGATCTTGTGCTCAGAACTTGTTCTTGTGCTGCCACAGCGGCGTTCTTAGCCCTCAACCTTTTTTGTCCAGTACTGAAGGGCCAGCATTTCCTAGTCAGGACCAACAATTCAACAGTGATCTTTTACATAAACAGGCAGAGAAGAAACCTGTTATGGTGCATGGGTGTCTCTAAGAGTCACCCATGCTCTGGGCCATCTGAACCTGGGAGTAGAGGGAATGGAGGTTGCACCCTTTGATAGTGGCCCAGATTTGGGATCTTTTTGCCTCCCTCTTCAGGTAGGAGGAGAAGTGATTCATCCATGCACAGATCTGTGGTGCCTTCATGTTTACCTGCTGAGAGGCCACATTTGATAGCTAAGGGTTCGGCCCCAACTGTTAAGTATGTGGATATGAAATTTCTGTACTGCTTATTTACCCAAAGTCATTCCTGCAGTGGTGGAATTTGAGCTGCTGAGCTTTTGCTCCCCTCCTTTCAAGTGTTGTGTGGAGGAGAGGAGGATGCATTCTCTGTGTTCTACGTAACTATGCTGAGCACACTCAGAATGTGTGCTTATGTGACAAGTTGTTTGTCTGCTTCGCTAATCCAGCCAGAGATGAAGCTCTGTCTAAACAGAGGCTGCCCCACTGGATTATAGAAGCTATCTCACTGGCGTACAGCACCAGGGGTCTTGCTTTGCCCCAGGGGGGTGAGAATTCATTTCACCAGAGGAGTGACAACCTCATGAACTCTTATTAAATGGGTCCCCATAGGTGATATTTGTGCTGCAGTTGGACATGACCGTACATTTTTGTTCAGCTCTATTGTTTGGATGTTACAACTCATGCTGTCCTCTCTGCTGGTTCTACCACACTCTAAGGTGCTGGTGGTCCAACTTCCGTTTGGTGGTTGCTCTATGGGATGTGTATATATGTCCCATATATATGTGTTGCACCGAGTGAATCATCTGAAAGGGAACAAACAGTTTTCTCTATAACTTGTATTCCCTGCAGGAGAGGAACAATGTTAAACATAAGATTTCCGTGCCTTGCAGCTTGGCTCAATGAAGAGCAACTAACTAAGAGATGGCTGTAATAACAGGGGGATATATGCAGGCATAAAGATCTGTGTGGATGTCATCACAGGTCATTTGTCTTAAAGCCGTGAATAAAAGTTTCTTTCTGAACACCTTGAGAACAGACGAAGAAAAAAGTCACCTATAATTTTCAATTTTGGTGCATTAAGTATTTACTAAAAATCGTGCACATGTTTGAATTTCAGTGGCCTTGACATGAGGGAGCACAAAGTCAGGATCAAGTTTTCTAAAAGTCTTGTAATCACATAATAATATAAGAATAATATAAGAACATACAAATGACTTTAAAAGTCTCTGACAAGTTTGAATCTTTGTGACCCTTGCCCTCAAGGTCAGAATTCATGTTTTTTTTTTTTTTTAATTTTTCAAATTTATCCTGTAACGCAAACTGGTGTTCATTCTGCCCAGCACAATGCACCCACCCATAGTATTTCAGTGTTCAGTAATTTATTTAATTTCAGCATTCTGTGTCACCACACGCAGCTCTCCATTCTCAGCTTCCTCCTTCTCCAGATCCTGGCACAATTACAGGGGGGCATGATCCGAAGATGATCTACCCCTGGCACTGCTGCCTGAATGCACTGCATCACCCCTACCCTGCAGCTAAGCCACAGACCATACTCCATCATGGTCTGTGGCTTAGCTAAGAGTCACCCATGGTCTGGGTGACTCTGCATGTTTCCAGTCTTAATATAGGTACATCTAGTAGGAGGCTAGATGTACCTATATCGTCGCCAGTATATTTACAAATACTGGCGACTTCCAGTATTTGTAAATATAGTGATATGAGTGCATTTATCTTAATTTAATGATCAGTCAGTAACAGTAAAATCACCAACAACAATCATTAAAACTGGAGCAGAAAGGGAAAGTATAAAAAGTCTATGCGGGTGTGATCACAGGTACGTCAGTTTGGTGTGTGGGCAAGAATTCGACCCAAGTAACTCCACCCAAATACTGCTACACAGAATACAACTGTGTGTTTGCATCTTACTTGGCAGGTGGAGTGTGTGCCGGTCAGGGTGGCGAGGTAATGGCCAAGTGAGCATCCTGGAAGGTGAGTGATTGGAGAGAGTCCAACCTGGTTTATCCAGAGAGGTGCAAGGGCAGGGGGCAGACAGGTGTAAAGAACTGAGAGTCTTAACGTAGTGACCAACATCCTTAGAATTTAAGCCTTAGCTAAGTGTGATGATGGCTTCAAGAGATGACTAGAGGCACAACACAGAAAAAAAGAGTATGAAGCAAAGGCAGCCTGTTAGTAATGTGAGGTTAGCTGACAAACTGGTGGAGAAGACTTGGTCCTAAATACTACTGTGCTGATCTCTATCGGGTGAGCTGAGCAGGTGGACTGATGAGGGCTCCACCCAGAGGTGGATACACTGGGAAACAGTGGAAAAACACAGGTAGCTCATCATGACACTTATCAGCCAAGGTGGAAGCTGAATCATGTATACACACATAAAATCTAGACATTAGAATAATTTAATTTACTCTGCATTTCTTATTCAACATACTAATTAGACTTATACTATGTATTTTTGAATAAAAAGATGATCTTGTGGCGTACCACCAGGTGGCTCCACTCACACCCAAGTTGAACGGAAGTGTGGGTGGAGATTTTGGCGCTCAATAAATGTGAAGTTCTGAGAGTCAGTTAATAAAGTTGGAGTGAGACACAGAGACCTCTCCTGTCGTTATTACATACCTCCACAATCTACTATTAGCAAAAGCACATACAGATAGACCCTGTTGTAGCACTCTGTATCACTTTAACATTTCACTAGCTGGGCCCACATCCTCAATTTAGGTTTAACAGCATTTTAGTAGGTAAAAGTGAATGCTTTGACATGAATTGAGCTGCGGTTCGGGGAAGGCCTCGAAGGGGACTGGCAATGGCTCCCGGGCCTGGCAGATCCCCGTGTACTAAATAGAAGCGAAGAAGTTAAAGAATAGAGAACAAGGAGGGAGGGAGGGTGGGGCACGTAAACAAGAATGATCAGCTTGCAGAACGGGGGAACCTAAATTGATGACAGCTGGAAGGAGCATGTTTGGAGGTGTGGTCCCTGTGATCAGATGTCACTGATGGAGACCACCAATTGCCCTAGTGATTTTAACAGAAAATACAAATTAAAATTATTGTCACATCAGTATGAGCAGAGTTTTCTAAAGTGCTGTCATACATCCGTTTCTGCTTTTAAAACCCTCTACATGAGTTCTGGAAGTCTGAAAGATCTTAAGGTATTCAGCTGTATCTGCAGTTTACCTTTCGGCTCAATATGACACAACACAGCACAGCAGGTCAGTTTAAGATTTTCACACATCAGCAAGATAAATAAAAACATTCCTTTATTTCAGTTTCAGCAGGCCAGACTATATCACAATGTCCTTCAATCAGGCAATCAAAAAAGACCAAAAAGACCTTTCAACCTTCAGTGAATTAAAATAATATTTTACTCTGTTTAAAGCCTGTGTATATTTAAAATATATATTACCCTCTTTGGTTACTCTGTGTCATGGTTAATTACTGTACAGAAAATACCAGTTACATGATTGTATGAGCTCTTTTGATTTTTTTGTCTTCAATTTTCTCAGTAAAACAGCTACAGCATATGTGCAGAATAGCATAGCTTTTGCACTCTTTCACTGGTTAATTTTAGGGTTATTACAAAAGTATTCAAATATCAAAAAAAAAATGTGCTTTTGACATAAAGAGTGGACATATAGCACCACCCAGTCTTTTGTCACTGGGTGGTGCTGAGGTCTGAATCTGAGAGTAGCGCCTATATTCACAAAGAGAAAAGAATCATTACAAACAGCTGTCAAGTTTATCTCAAACCAGAAAAAATCTGATCCTTTCTTATCCTGACAGACTTCAGGTTGTAAAGTTCTGCGTTTTCAACATACACTTCTGCTGACAACTGACATAACAGTATAATATCCAGTATAATATTTAAACTTTGAGTTGTTGGTACTTTTTAAATGTAGCTAACTGACAGTGCATGTCTCCAGTCTTAATGCATTGTGGTCACCTGCATGTAAATGGAGTGGTTCTTACTTAGCAAACCACATCTCACAAAAACCTCTTGAGTGTATTTGTAACACCAAGTGCTGCTAAACAGACAAGGGAATATTTAACATAACTTTTCTAGATGTCATTATTTTATTTTGGATGCTTACATTATTTTACTTGGCATGCAGACACAAAATATTTCACAAAACTCAGAAACTGCTAGGGTAAGCATCATTAGCCCTTTAGATCATCCCACAGATTTTCAGTGGGATTCAACTCAGGGATTTCTGCAGCCAGTCAGTGCCGGTCAATTCAATACCTGAATGCTAAAGCATTCATCATTCAGGTAGTAACTCACCAGGATTGATGTACGTTTGGATTGTTTCATGTTGGAAGACAATGCGACGACCCAGCTGTCGCCTGCTCAAGATTTTCACATTTCTTTCTTTCTTCATGATTAGTTCCACCTTGATGAGATTCCCAGTTCCAGATGCACTGAATCAACCAAACAGCATAATACTCACTCCACTTTTTTAGTGTGGGGATGGTGTTCTTTTTGGGTTGTACACCTCTCCAGTATGAATAATTTTTCTCCAGGTTGTCTTTAGCATACGTCAGACTGGCTTCACCGAGTTTTTATCGGTCCGCATGCTGGTCTGAAATAATTCTGTTATTGTGCACAAATAAAAATAATAATTTGTGCTTTCTAAAGAAAACCTTCAGGTTTAGAAATGTTTCTTTGAAAAATGTTTGCTCTTTTAAAAAAGCACTAGGAAAATTTATAAAACCTTAACTTTAAAATGGAGACATAATTGTGACCTCATCTGCTTATGAAGAGTACATTATAATTATATTCTAATACATTATAATATAGTAATAAGAATAATATATAATAGACTGCTCAATTTCTGAAATACTTTATAATCAGAGTAAAATATCAAGTCATTTAAATTTTTTGTATATTGATCTAGTCAGTTAAGTAGCAGAGGAGGTTGTTAATCAATTTCAGCTTCTTTGATGTTAATACTGATAGCAGTTATTAGAAGTGCAACAATGAGACAAAAGCCCTGGACTTTTCACAGATGAGAGCAGGTTCACCTTAAGTACGTATGACAGGCACGCAAGGTTCTGGGAAAACCATAGAGAATGTTATGCTGCCTGTAACATCATTCAGCATGACTGTTTTTGTGGTGGGTCAGTGATAGTCTGGGGAAGTAAATACACAGGGGTACTCACTGACCTTTACAGGTTTGGCAACAGCACACCAACTAACATTAGGTTTTGGGATCAAATCCTGGGACCCACTGTCAAACCCTACACTGTTGCAGTGGATCCTGGGTTCCTATGGGTGAACAACAGTGTCTGGCCTCATGTGGCGAGGGTATTCATGCAGTTCCCCGACGATAAAGGAATTGATATAACTGGCTGTCCCCCTCGCTCACATGACCTAAATCCAGTAGGCCTCTCTCTGGGAGATTATGTTTCAGTCCTTCTCATGCCACCAGGTTGAACCTTAGACTGTCCAGGCGTGTGAGAGGCGTGCGGCCTGGTGAGATATGGAAGGAGATCTCACCTCCTTCCCACAGGACACCAAACCTCCTCTCATTATGTGTATATGTCAACATTATCAGGCATGCATGCAAGTGGTAGTTGTATACATGCCTGAGTTACTACAATGTTCCGATGAACTTTCAAAATGGACAAAATGGATTAGTCTGCGTTCAGCCCTTTGTATATTGATAATTTTAATTTCCACCGAATGTGTTCTTTTCCTAAAACATTACCCAGTCCATATCAGTACAGAGATCCAGCATGATTTCTTTTCCTTTGTCTTTTGTTTTTGTTTTAGTAGTGTAAACACTATATTGCCAAAATAATTATCTCACCCATCCATATCATTGAATTCAGGTGTTCCAGTCACTTCCATGTCCACAGGTGTATAAAATCAAACAGCCAGGCACGGGCAGTAGCAGGAGCTCATGGAATGTCAACATGGCTGATAGAATGAAACCTGTGCAACACGTCCAGTCATGAAGTTTTGTCACTACCAAATTCTCCACAGTCAACTGTTGGCATGGTGTTGCTCTTAGGCAGCGAACCAAATTTTTGGTTATTACACTGTCCCTTTATTAAGTATTTACTTATTTTGTGACACAAAATACCTCAGTGTTGAGTAAAATGAGGAGTAGCAGATGATTTGACCTTTGACCAGGGGTAATGTGCCAAATCTGCACATGGCACAGTGCTAGCTACTGCTAAGACTAAAACCATTTTTATTCATGTTTAAATTGAATTAACTGTATTTTTTTAAAAAAAAAATATGTGCATGTAGAAGAATATGTGATGAATTATTTTCAGTTGTTTATAGACAGATTTACCAAAAACAGCATGTTTTGGTTTGCTGCCTCAGTGCAAAATTATGCAGTTAGGCCACTTTTCCTCTAGCAATACAAATATACGCAATGGTTTTAAACTCTGCTCCTTTCCACTGCTTGTTTTAGGTTTTTAGGTTTATAATATTGTCATAATATTTAATGACATTATATGACCAATGATGACAGCAGTAAGATTTACTTGATTATTTAAACTTTTTATACTTTTTTATTAGTACTTGTTTTAATGAGCCACATAGTCAAAGTAAACAGATATTATAGACATTAATTTTATTGTTGTTGTTGAAGGGTACCCAAGCTGAAGTTTAATTGCTCTCTAGGGCCAAAGACATAATAACCTGTTGACCATTTTGACAGTCTTAACTTAGCAATTAGCTGTTTAGGGACTGGCTGTAGTCAGGCCACTCCTCTGAGGCTTGGCCTGTTGTTTTACACAGCGCAGGTGGCACCAATGCATGCTCACTAATGAAACTCATTACAGAATCCTTATATCACCTGTGGGCTGTCAGTTTACTTTTTATTAGAGATGGCACGATACCACTTTTTTATGTCCGATACCGATATCATAAATTTGGATATCTGCCGATACCGATATGAATCCGATATAGTGTTTTTTAATCAACAAAACTGTTTTTTAAATATCTTGCTGCATTTTGTATAAGTTCATACTCAAGTTTAAAACAACAACTACACTAAAGCTATTCTGTTATACCTGTATGCAAAAAAAAATATTTCATAGTTCAGCAATACTGATCAATCTAATAAACTTAAACCTACACCATCCTCCCTATTCTGGTATTTTAAAGAGTACTTAGCATAAATATTAAGCAACCTAACTAATAGGGTTCCAACTCCCAGCAACAACAAAAATAAATAAATAAAAAATAGGGAACCACCCCTCACGCTCCACCTCATGATGCTTAATCGACGTAATCAACCTTAATTTGATGCAGTGTGAAAAAAAATGCACAGAAATCAATTATTTTTCAAGAAATATTAAATAGATTCAACATCTTTCTTCAACAAAATTGCAGACTGCACAGATGGTACCTTCCCAAAGGAAAAAGTACTATAGCTTACTAGGGTATATATATTAGACTTAATAGTTACTATATACAGTAATTGACTTCTATTCATTTTACATCAAATTAAAACTTTGGGTGTCAGATAATTATTTATTAAAAGCTAGACATTTTAAATGAGAATAAGAAAGAAAAGTATGTCTTTGTGCCCCCTTTTCCCTGTTAATGCCCTATCGGCCCCCCTGGCTAAACTTTGCTAGATCCGCCCCTGCACAGTTACCAGCGTCAGCTACGTAGAAAAAGATCCTCGAGTAGAAAGTAATATTAAATAAATTCTAACAACAGCTGATCAAGCTTAAACGTGCTGCTGTTGTTCAGCCGCTGGTTTCCTCTTTCTGGTGCAAAGTGGGCCAAAAGCAAACTAAGAGACACGGACTCGCGACAGAAAAGCCGATCAGCTGATCGTTAAGCAGTTTCATGATTGAAGTAGCAGCGAGGAGAGGCAGTCGCTTGTTAAGCTTAACGCAGGAATGCTTTACAAACATTCAGAGATGGACTTACACACTTGCTTTACTTCTCTCGGGATAACTTTGTCGAGATGAAATGCCGGGTTGCTAGCGAAGCTCCAAATGCTATCCAGACCACCGACAGGTCCCGCATGCCACAGCCGCTCTATCACGTGATGCATACTGCTCCGACGTGCTAACGTTCTGAGGTGAGTTACGGCGTGTTGCAAGTTTTGTGAGGTGCTTTCGTGATATTTAATGGATCGGATTACATTTTTTATTTTTCTCCGATATCCGATCCAGTAATTTAGGTCAGTATCGGACCGATACCGATACGTAATATCGGATCGGTCCATCTCTACTTTTTATACCATCACACAGTTATTATTTTTTTCATTCTTCTAAGGAGCTCACCCACAACATTTATTAACTGCTGAAAATGCATCACAAATCCTGTCCTGTCATCATAGTTGTCCAATACTTGTAACATCACAAGCAATAAACAGGACATACTTATATGAAAATGATTTTCAGATTTGGAGTTATTAAGTGAAATTTGTTATGGTATAGGTGAAAAATTCCTAGCAGCAAAATGATTTGTTGACAAGGGATTTCAAAATCCAAGACTGTTTACCCCATAATCATTTTGAAAATCTTTTTTGAATCCTGGAACAATTATACAAATAAAATATCAATGAAACTCAGGCAAATGATAATAAAAAAAACCATATTAGTGTGTCTAAATGTTAGAAAGCACTTAGGCATATGTAAAAGTGCTGTTATGAATTGTGTGCCTACCCTAGGCAAGACCCGTGGTGCAGGGTGTGCAAAGATGCACCTGAGACAATCCAACACATAACAGGAAGGTGCAAAATGCTAGCAGGCAGGGCATACATATCATGCCATAACCAAGTGGCCGGCATATTATACAGAAATGTCTGTGCCGTGTATGGCCTGGAAGTCCCAACGTCAAAAATAAAAAGACTCCCCCTAGGGTGGTCAAGAATTAGCCAAGCTAAGATCTTGTGGGACTTCCAGAAACAGACGGACAAAATAGTGATGGCTAACCAACTGGACATTGTGGTGGACAAGCAGCGGAAGGGGGCTGTAGTGAGAGATGTGGCGGCACCGAATGACAGGAACATCAGAAAGAAGGAACACAAGAAGATGAAGAAGTACCAAAGGCTCAGAGAAGAGCTCGAGAAGATGTGGAGGGTGAAGGTAACAGTGGTTCCAGTAGTAATTAGAGCACTTGGAGATCCAAGATCTCTGTCCAGAAGAGTGCAATCCAAGGAACAGAAAGGATACTGCGCAGAATCCTCAAGCTCCCAGACCTCTGGTAGAGGACCTGAGCTATATGTATATGTAATATTTTGTTATAATTTATAGAATTTGAAAAACTTTGAAACTTTGTTTTTTCTTTCATTGATATTGATATGTCAGTTACAATACAAAAAATGCTTGTCAGCATAATAGACTGGTAGCAATTGATTCATTTTACTAAATTATATTTATTCATTTACACAATAGTCAATTAGAATCTGTGACAAAACAGACAGGAAAATGTGAAACGCGGGCATATGAACTATTTAGACTTCAAAGATTACCAGCAACAGTTTAATAAATTGTTTATCTTTGTATAATGACCATTATGTTCGCTATCAAACTTGCATGTGAAATCAGAGCTAAAGTACTCCATTATCTGAAATGCCATTCATTTGATAATACCAATGCAGTAATACCAGTTTTATTAAACTTGACACAACAATGACTTGATATGTCTAAAAATCTCATTCATTTTGAGTCCATATATGATTGGATTTAAAAGAGGATGGAATAAAATTGACTGAAACATCAATATCAAGCGAAGAGTTTTCGACAGATCGGAATCCAGTCTAATTATAACTGAATCAAAAACAATAAAACATGAAAAGTTGATTAACACCAGCAAGTGGGGTAAACATGTCTTTAGAGCTTTTCTCCTTGTTTCTCTACAACAATTGTAAGATATTCTAAGAATCCTTATGTATGTAAAAAGTATGAAAAGCATTGGTAGAAGGGCAATATTTATCAACGTGACCACACCATATATAGATATTGTGACTGACGGCACACACTGAAGCCTGTAAATTGAATTGTTACAAAAAATTCCTGTCAGAGTAAAACTACAGAGTTTTATATTAAAATAAAGCACAAATGACACTGCAATCTCAAAAGCAGGTATAAGCCAAGCTAAAATCAGAAACACATTTATAGTTATTCTATTCATAATAACTGGATATTGCAGGGGTTTGCATATAGACACATACCTGTCATATGCCATTGCTGCCAACAGTAAAAACTCTGACCCAGCTGAGGTGTAATACGAAAATCCTTGGAAAAGACAGAGTGGATATGATATAGTTTGTTTTTCAGACAAAACATCAGATAAGAGCTTCGGATAGATAATCATGCTGTAAAGAACAGAGTTGATTAACAAAGCTGCAATAAAAATATACATTGGCTCATGAAGGTTTTTGCAAGTCCAAATAAGGTACACTATAGTGGAATTAAAGCAGAGTATCAGAATATATAATGTGAATATAACCACAAAATAAAGATATCTGTATTTGTGCAATTCTGCAAACCCACCAAGAGTTAACAATGTTACATTTAATTTAACATCCATTGATTAAAAAATGTTACTGACTATAGAATTTGATTACATAAATGGTATTCAAGAATAACAAACCAAAAGATAAGCCTTAAAGTACTGTATTAATATATTTCCTGCACCGAACTGAGAAGGTAAGTGACTGACTCTGTGGCTTTGTTTTATCAGAAAACCTTCCATCCTCTATGGGACTCATTAAGTTCTCCACTAACATGTAAACAACTTCAGGGAATCTGACGAATTGACGTTTATAGTCCTATGCCCTTCATTTTGTTTGCCCATGCATTTTTTTTTAAATCCGCGGAACTAGTATAGGCTTAGTATAAAACCAAAAAAGCCACGGAAACCACTACTGCCTTCACGCTCAACATTTTCTCAAGCTCTCTTCTCAGCCTATGATAAGTCTCAAGCATATTGTGTTCCTTCATCCTCATGTTGTTAACACTTGATATAGCTATATCTATCACTACAGTCATCTCCCTCTGCTTGTCCACCACTATTGCGTCTGGTTGGATAGATATCACCAGTTTGTCTGTCTATATCAGGAAGCCCCAGACTTAGCTTGGTCATTTTCAGCTACCTTGGGGGATGTATCACATTTTGACCTCTGGATTTCCAGGACATTGCTGCACAAATGTTAATTGATATACTTCCAGCCAACCTGCACCTGCTGTTATGTACTGGATTTTTTCAGGGGCATCTTTGCACAGTCTGCATCCAGGGTTTTGCCTGGGGTAGCAGCCTCTAAGGATCTTATGCTTAGAGCTTGTTCTTGTGCTGCCATGATTCATGCCTCTGTGTTTTGTCTTTCGGTTCAGCCTTGTCCAGCCACTGGTAGGATTTCTGGATGTCAGCCATGTTTTCTATCTGCTGGTGGTCCATACTGTATGGGGATCTGTCCTTCCATGATGGTTCATCTCCTTGCTCCTCTTCTTTCTAAGGTTTGGCTGCCTGACGTATTCACTAAGCACACATGGCCATCTTCCATATGTACTCATGGATGAGCATTGACTCATCCTGGATTGTGGTTCTGATACTCACTAGTCCTCAGCTCCTTCCTTCCACTTAGCTTACAGTCTCAGCCAGCCAGAAACAAAACACCTGTATATTCTGTGAGTGTGCCGATCACAAATCTGAAAACTGCCCAAATAATGACACGCTTCAAAGAAAGGGCAAGTTAAAGAGAATGGGGAGATGTTTTGTGTGTTTGGGACAGAAACACATTGCAAGATTCTGTATGACCAAGAATGTGTCCTGTGAGAAATGTGGACGGAGACATCACGTTGCTGTGTGCGGTGGTGAAAGGGTGGATGTACAGGCCCCATCCCAGAAGCAGTGGTCTTCTCCGTGCTCCCTCATTCAGTAAGAGTGAAACCAGGTGAACAGAACACTGTGTTCCTAAAGACTGCAAAGGTGTGGATTGAAGACCCGTCAGGCAGAAGGGTAGCTCGTTGCTTATTAGATGGAGGCAGCCAAAGAAGCTTCATACATGAAACGTTGGTGAAGAGCCTAAATTTACCAGTAATAAGGCAAGAGACATTGACACTACACACATTTGGGTCCTCCTTTCCCACAAGATCACAGCGCGGCATAGTGAAAGTTATGCTACAAAATATCTGGGATCCTAGCCAGAGTATTGTAATAGAAGCTGTGGAGACCCCACAAGTGTGCTCGGCAATAATGAAGGTTCCTGGTGAACAGATCCAGCATGAGCTTAAGAAAAGAGTACTACAACTGGCTGACTTCCCAGGATCCAATGAGGAACCAGAGCTTGCTGTCCTCATAGGAGCTGACTACTATTGGCAGATCGTGACAGGAAGGGTGGAGAGACTTACAGAAACATTGGTGGCACTGGAGAGCACCTTCGGATGGTCTGTTCAGGGTCCAGTCTCTGCATCAACTGTTACAGAGGCAGCCTGCATGTTCATTCCGTGTGAGGAAGAGAAACTCCTCTCCAAGCAACTGAAAGCATTCTGGGAAATAGAGTCTCTGGGTATTACAAATGAGACAACAAAGAACCCAGAAGATGATGAGGCTCTGCAGATGTTTGAGAGAACGACTATGTTTAAAGATGGACGATATCAGGTGGAGTTGCCATGGAAGCCAGAAAGGGTAGAGCTCTCAGACAACTACAGAGTTGCCAAAAAACGGCTGGAAGGTCTGAGTAAAAGATTTAAGAAGGATGTCACACTCTTCAGCAGGTATAATCAAGTGGTGGAGGACTACTTGGACCAGAACATTGCAGAGGAAGTGACACCAAACAGCAGCACAGATTCTGTAATGTATTATATGCCTCACCATGCAGTGCTGAGAGAGGACAAAGCAACTACAAAATTAAGAGTGGTCTTTGATGCATCGTCCCATGAAGAAGGCTGTCTGTCGCTGAATGACTGCTTATTTACGGGCCCAAATTTGAATCCAGATCTGCTCAGTGTTCTCCTTAGATTTAGGGAACACGAAATCGCCTTTCTGGCAGACATAAAACAAGCATTCCTGCAAATACGTCTTGCAGAAAGGGACAGAGATGCAGTCAGGTTCCTGTGGTTCTCAGGTGCACCGAATGGAGAAGTGAATGATCACCTGCGCATTCTGAGGATGACGAGAGTGGTGTTTGGAGTTACACCAAGCCCGTTTCTGCTTGCAGCGACAATTCAAAGACATCTAAAACAATATGAAACAAGCCAACCACAAGTGGTGAATACAATAAGGGAGTCACTTTACGTAGATGACTTCATTTCAAGTACACGCTCAGTGGAAGAGGCGTATCACATAACGACGAATGCCAAAGAAATACTGGCGGCTGCTGGTATTTTCAAATGGTTTATGACAAACAGCATGACAAAATAGTGAACTTAGAAAATATACACAAATTGTGAAATTGCACCTCTTTAAAATGCAGCTCAATTAAACCTAGCTCCAAGAATAATTTTCACCGACAGTTCTGAGATAAGCTGCATGTTATTCTTGGATGCGGTTGTAGGACCAGCTTTAAAATCGCATGACAAAAATATCATACACATTAAAAAAAACTGTATCACCAACGTAGCCTGGACAACATTTGCTAGTTAGATGAAGTCAGCTATCTCATCGTAGCATATTTATATGCATATTTATAATTATACGGTTCTTGGAGTGAGTGCATACACTCATGAAGTTTAGTAACTTCAGGTCACTGCAACAAGCCCAGGTACAGTTTACCGACGGATGGGTGCAGGACCTTGAAATGCACCGTGTAGAAAGAAAGACCATCGTACGTATCATAAGTTTACCAGTCTCACAAATGTCGTCATAAATACACATTCGTTAACCGTTTATTAATAGGACCTTTGAGCTCAACGGTAATTAATTAGTAGTGGAAATAATTTCTGGTACGCGTTACAGAAATGTAGCAGTGACAATAATATGTATGCTGTAATCGTACTGGGCAATTAGTGATACAAAAAACCTGTTTTATCCTGTGAATAAAAGTATATGTTTTTGTCAATGTACCATAATAACAGAAGCGAAACGCAATATTGTGTCAGGACAATTCACTATTTATGCACAATAAATAAAGGAGCATAGCGCGACAATTTCTGTTCAGCGCCAGACTTGCTTGTAACCTATATCACCAATTATGTTATGAAAATGACGTATTAACTACTAAAAAACACTGACCTTCGTGTAAATGCTTGGAGCAGACTAACCTGTGAGCTGGAGTGTTCTGGGACGTTATATTTGATCTTTGAATGGCTGCAATCCAGGCCATCCGTCGCGTCTTTGTTACTTCGGAAACATGGCTCGAACAATTTCTCTTCAACGACGTAATCCGATAACAACCGATCTCTTTACCCGTCGGCTTCCCGTGGCTGTCATGCGACCGGCTATTGCAGTTAATAATACAACAGCTTCTTGACATTTTTGTGTTTCTTTTTATCGCTGTATAACTGATTTAATTGAAAGCCTGCGTGCGCTAGTACCGTCTTGCCACGAGTTCCCAGAATCCTTTGCGGTTCTACCCGTGAATGACGTCACATTTTCAATCTCTATATAATATGCATGTTAAATTTTATATTTGGGGTAAAATATCAAGTCTTTTCAAGTAAACCGGTTCAAGTCCAATTCAAGTCCCAAGTCATTGGTGTAAAAGTCCAAGTCAAGTCACAAGTCTTAGAACATTTTTTCAAGTCAAGTCTAAAGTCATAAAATTAATGACTCGAGTCTGACTCGAGTCCAAGTCATGTGACTCGAGTCCACACCTCTGCTACATGATGGCACCTGAGACGAATGGAGTGGCATTAAAGGTGCTCGGATTAGTGTGGTGGCCAGAGCCTGATGATTTCACCTTAGTTCACTAGTGAGGCTTCTAACAGAGAAGAAAGGAACCAAACGAAGCGTGCTGCAGTCCTCAGCACGAATTTATGACCCACTTGGGTTTCTGAACCCCTTCACCATTAGGGTCAAGTGCATGTTCCAAGCAATGTGGGAGAGGGGGCTCTCCTGATATGAAGAATTGCCACCAGATCTGGCACAAGAATGGCAACAGTGGTGTTCAGAGCTTACTCAGTTACACCAGCTCGCCATACCAAGGTGGTACTAAATCAATATGCAACAAGAAAGCAAAGAGGGCTTGGAATTACATGTGTTTTGTGATGCCAGTGAAAGGGCATACAGTGCTGTGGCCTATCTGCAAGGCAAAACACGAGAAGGAGAAACGACAATGAGCTTGGTCGCATCTAAAGCCAGGGTGGCTCCCCTAAAGAAAATGACGTTGCCACGTCTGGAACTCATGGGAGCCGTGATTGGGGCCAGATTGGCGAACAACTTGATCATCTCGCTGAGGATGGAGCAATCCCAAATAAAAATGTGGACTGACTCCATGATCATTTTGCAATGGATTTGCAGTTCGGCACAAAGGTGGAAATCGTTTGTTGCAAACCGAGTGACTGAGATCCAGACTCTTACGAGTCCATCTTCATGGTCACACATCCCAGGGAAGGCTAATCCCACTGACCTGCCCACAAGAGGACAATCAGTGGAGGCCCTACTACAAAACCAGCTATGGTGGAATGGCCCCAGTTTTCTTGTATCAGAAGATCGGATACATGAGTCTGAAGATGAAAACATTTCAGACGAAATGAATGTAGAACTTAAATCCAGTTATCAAATAGCCATGCAGTTTGCTGCTAATGACACTGACATCTGTGAACCAATACTGAAGCTTGAGAGTTACGGCAAACTGAAGAGAGTGCTCAGAGTGACAGCATGGATTAGGAGATTCATAGCTAATGCAAAAACAACGATGCAACCAAAGATGCGAGGTGAGCTGACAGCAAATGAGCTTCTTGATGCTGAGAAGTACTGGATTAAGGTTGCACAACATCACAGTTTTCACCAGGAGGTCCAGAGACTGAAGGTAGGAAAACCTATGATGAATGACAGTAAGATTCAGGAACTGAAACCATTCCTTGATGAAGATGAGCTGCTTAGTGTTGGAGGCAGGCTGCAGCAGTCGGACTTCACATTCAGAGAGCAGCATCCTTGGATTCTGCCAAACAAACACAGATTTTCAGAACTGCTGATACAGGACTGTCACAAAAGGGTGATGCATTCAGGAGTGAGGGACACTCTTGTACAAATAAGAGAGAGATATTGGATCATCCGGGCTCGGCAGCTGGTTAAGAGCATTGTGACCAGATGCACTGTGTGTAAGAGGTTTAAGGCAAAGGCTGGGCATCAGCTAACTGCACCTTTGCCTAGGGACAGAATATCCGAGTCACCACCATTCGAAGTTACAGGTGTGGATTTTGCTGGGCCACTCTATGTGAAAACAGAGGATTCTGTGAAAAGATCCTACATTGCCCTATTTACCTGTGCTGTGACACGAGCGGTCCATTTAGAGCTTGTGTCAGATCAGTCAACTGAGACATTTTTGCTAGCGTTGAAGAGATTCATTGCCAGGAGAGGGCTATGCAGAGTTATCTATTCTGACAATGCCAGAACATTTAAGGAGCAGACCAAGATTTGAAGGAGCTGTGGAGCAATTAGCACTTGCTGTTTTCAGAGACTTGAGTTCATTGCAGAAGCATGTGGGTGATTTGGGAAGCTGCAATAGTGAATCTGTCTAAGGGTGGAGCTCACGAAATGTTTGTGTGCGGAAGTCGAAGCAACTCTGAACTCTAGGCCTCTCACCTTTGTGCACAACGAGGTAAATGAACCGCAACCACTTACTCCAGCCCACTTTTTGGTGGGCAAACGACTGACATCTCTACCACCCAAGTCAATCCCGAAGGACACACACCATCCAACACCTAACAAAGAGGACATTACTCGGAGATGGAGATACCGGCAGAAACTTATGACCAACTTCTGGAACACCTGGAGAAGGGACTATCTGTTGGAGCTGAAGTCAGCTCATTGCTGTGACGCTTCAAAGCCTACACCCCTAAAACTAGGGGATGTCGTGCTCATTGGGCATGACAACCTCCCCAGACAAGTGTGGAAACTTGGAAGAATTGAAGAAATGTTTCCTGGTCGAGACGGTCTTGTTAGATCTTGCTTAGTTCGCACGACAACGGGGACTCTGTTAAGAAGACCGATTCAGTTGTTGTATAACCTGGAGCTTTAGATGAACAGATTGTTCATCGGGGGGGAGGATGTTGTAACTTTATTGCAGTTTTTGTTTGATAACAGCATTTTGGTTATTTTGTAAGTGATTTAAGTGTTAGTCACATGTTTAGTGAGAGCTGTTAATTATAGATTTAATTTTCTGCTAAAGGGGAGCATTTAACAGGTATTTTCATTAGAAAACTGCGTTTCCCAGAATCCTTTGTGGTAGACGAAAGTTACTCTGGGTTTTAGCTAGCAAAGAAAGTTTCGGGAAGCCATTATATGTTGCTCTGATGTCGAGAAGTTTATTTGTTGTACATTCCCCTTTTTGAAGCCTTATATAAAGACTATCGTTTCTACAACTGATGTCCGATCCATTTTTTTGGCTAAGTGGATTCGCCACAACATATTCAGCTTTTTACTCAGTGTTTGACTCTGTGTAAAATTTTTGTAATACATCTCGTATTCAGGGTTATTGTTTCCCACTGATAGTAACTTGATAGTTTTAATTTTGTTGTTTGATACTCATTTGTTTCCTGTGTTTTGTTTTGCTTCCATTACCTCATTATCCTCATTGGTCTCCTTACCTTTTTACATTCACTTCCACTGATATGTGCATTTATAGCTCTGAACTTCCTTTGCTCTCTCTTAGTGTGTGTTTGCATCCTTTTGTGTGTTCATGATTTATGTTGAAGAATTTGTTTCCTCTTACTTGATTTGTTTCTTGCTGCTCAAAGGACTCCTGCATTCGACCATTTCTGGTTTAATTGTATTCTATATCTCGTTTAAGTTCTCATTAGAGTCATTGCATTTGTGTCTTCTTCTTGCACCACCTCTGGAAGTTTATACTTGATTATACTTTTATTTTATGGAAAATAATTTGTATCTTATTGACACGTCTGTTTTCTTTGACATTTAGGCGAGTTTGTTTGATGTTTTTAATTCACTTATGAGGCAAAAGGGTGGAACTACTGAAACACTACAGGCTAAAGCAATGGCATTTTATGTAGCAAATCTCATGTCTTTACAGTCACTCCTTCTGTTAAAATAAAAACATTTAAAATGCTTGCACCCATTTGACCTCACAGCAGCAAAGGTACAAAAAATATATTTGAGCAGCTTGGGGAACTTTTTTGACAGATATGCTAAAAAAAAAAACAACCTACAATTTAAATACATACATTTATTCTTTTCTACTTCCAGACAAAATCACAACAAAATTTTTTGGCACGACTTCACCTACTTCCAAGGTGCGTGAAGAGGATGAAAAAAATTACAATGCAGGAACTCCAGCAACACTTGACGGGAAGAGGAACAACTTCATTGACTGACCAACACGTTTCGGCTTGTGGCCTTCTTCACGGTCATAGTAATACATAGAAGTGTGCTTAAATTAAAAACATGAAAACAGAAAAAAATCAAATCAAACCAATCACATCTTCATGGATAAACCAGCTGACATATAACAGGTTAGTATTAGTTAATTGGTTAAGTCACGCCCAAGTAAATACTGGACTAGGTCATTAATGGTGAAGACATGGGTAAGGACACATAATCCCCACCTGTCTTAAAATAATACATGCATGACATACATAAAAAGAATATTACAAATATACAAAAAAAAAAGATTACAAAGAGAAGCATTTATTAAAAAAGAAGGCAGTGCAGCAATTAGATTAAAAAGCAAGAGGACATCATCACATGGAAAGACATTTGTGGAAAGGTCCTCATTTAGCTGACACACTCACCATGGAGCAACAACATTAGAATTACACCACGTCCTACTTGACCACAAGAGACGATGACATTCAAGGAGCATCAGCTTTCTGTTGCTTCAATCTTATAGAAGTTTTGAGGAATTCCTCACTCTTTGAACAAGACACCAATCAGGAATCAACAGATCACCTGAGGAAGTTCTACATCGCAGATACTCAGTAACAAATGGCATGCCATCACCTTATCAAACTACATCAGCAAGGATCCCAAGAGGACTACGTATTCTCAAGCCGCCATCTTTTGGTAAGGACAATCCAGGTTTCACTACTGCATGGAATAGTGTCCTCAACTAATGCTTCTGTGCGTTGATGGCTATTACTATTAGGTATTTGAATGAGGAAAATGAAATATTACAGACTGAACAGCACCTCGAGGTGATGGCAAGAGACAAGAATGATGTACTGAAACAAATGGAGGAAATTGATCTAAGACTAGCGGAATATGAAAATGAAATAAAGGATGAGAGAGACTACAAAAAGGGATTCATATACCCGTGGTCCAAAGATACCCATAACTCAGTTATCAATGCTGCCACAACCACTGAACCACGCCAAACAACAGAAAGTTTGGTTTAAGAAAACACATCCAAGACCAAGACTTCCTTCAACTACCACAAATAAGAAAAAGCCACAGCACAAATTACCCAACCAGTCCAAATATGCTTTTTTGGACCAAACAGAGTTTCCCCCCATGGAACCTCCATCCAGAAGAGGCCCAAATGCAAATGCACATGGCGGGGAAAAAGGAAAAGACTCACTGAACCGTCCATGGACGATCCCAATTCTGGGGAAGAAGTCAGATGTTGTCATCTTGAGTAACACTGCTTTGACCCCCGCTCAACTATCAGTGCTTGAACTTGGTCTATCTTTTATAAAACTCTTTTTTATGTTTAGTGCTGTCCTTGCTTTTGTTATTTTCACCATCCGCAGAGACTCTTAAAGACACAGACAGGCAGAACAAAAAACAGCCACCAAGACACATTATGGCCAGGTCTGTAACACCCCCCTTGCCAAGACCAAACATCTCCCCTATAGATGTTTGGCACTTAGGAATGGAGAAAACCATGCGAAAATGTACATTTACCATTACACTCTCGGTTCCTTTTTTGTGCTGGATCTCCAAATTAAAATCCTGCACTAAGAGGGACCATCTCATGAGCCTCTGATTAGAATTTTGCATCCTAGTCAAAAACACGAGGGGGTTGTGATCGGTGCAAACAATGATAGGTGATGAACTAGAGTCGACATATACTTCGAAATGTTGTAGTGCAAGCAACAGGGAAAGAGCTTCTTTTTCAATAATACTGCATTTTTGCTGATGAATGTTGAACTTCTTTGAAAAATAACCAATTGGGTGATCGACACCATGCTTGTCCTTCTGCAACAGCACCGCACCTGCACCGCTGGTGCTGGGATCCACCTCGAGCTTAAAAGGATGTGTGAAATCAGGAGTGGCAAGTACCGGTGTGCTGCAGAGGAGAGCTTTGGCAGACTCAAAAGCATTCTAGCATGTGGGTGACCACACGAATGGTTTTGACACACTTGTGAGACTGGTGAGAGGTGCAACTACGTCTGCAAAATTTTTGCAGAAGCCACGATAATAGCCAGCCATTCCAAGGAAACGGCGAAGCTCATGTCTAATGCGAGGCACAGGGAAATCTAGGATAGCCTGAATTTTGGCCAGAAGGGGGAGCACCTGACCCTGGCCCACCTGCTTCCCTAGATAAGTCACAGTGGGTTTACCAAAGTCACATTTGGCAAGATTAAGGGTAAGGGATCCCTCTTTTTTACCTTCCAAAAATTTCAGTGAGTGTTCCAAGGTGTTCTGATCAGGTCTCTGAATAAGCTACAATGTCATCTAAGTACACTTCACAATTTTTGACACCACCTAATACAATGTGCATAATGCGTTGGATTGTGGCAGGGGCATTTTGAAGGCCAACCGGCATGACAGTGTATTGGAGAAAGTGATCAGGGGTGACAAAAGTGGAAATTTCAGATGCACATGGAGTGAGGGGGACTTTCCAATAACCCTTTAATAAATCCGGCTTGGTGACAAACTTTGCGGAGCAAACCCTATCAATACAGTCTTCCATGCGGGGAAGAGGATAGGAGTCAGGTTTGGTCACACAGTTCACTTTTCGAAAATCAGTACAAAAACGTGGGGTTTTGTCTTCCTTCGGCACAAAAAGGCATGGGGAACTCCATGCTCTCGGGAGAACTCGGGACAGCTAGACCATTTTCCAGCAAGTAGGAAACTTCTTGCTGAAAAAGTGCGTTTTGGTAGGGTTCACACGATAAGCGTGTTGTTTGATCGGAGGGTGGTCACCTACATCCATGTCATGTTCGAGGATAGTAGTGCGAGAGGGAGTGTCAGCAAACAGGGATGGGTAAGTGTCAGCAAACAGGGATAGGTAAGTGTCTATGCAGACGCTCCCTAAAACAACTTAGGTAATCTAGTACGTTCTGCTCAGGGATAGCTGTGTCGGACAGATATTGCTCTTTAAGCAGCCGCAGGGGACCACGCATTGTGTGTCCAAACACCAGCTCAGCGGGACTGAAACCCGTGGACTCCTGCACACTCTCTCTCTCACCGCTAGAAGGAGAAGTGGCAGACCCTCATCCCACTCTCTTCCTGACTCAAGGCAGAACTTCCTCATCATGGCTTTTAATGTTTGGTGGAAACGCTCAAGCGCACCCTGTCATGAATCGCTGGGTGGCAAACAGGAATTGAACCCAAAATGCAGGCTCTTAAACTCAAATGAACTCAGGAACCACAGCTTTATTTGCTGGCCGGGAAAAGCATACAAAAGCAAACTAAACTAAACTAAACTAAACTGGAAAATGACAAACTAAACTCACAGGGAGATCCACACAGCATGAGGGACGATGCGACTCAGAGAAACACAGGGTTTAAATACACTGGGAAGTAACGAGGGGAATGAGACACAGAAGGAGGGCACAGCTGGGAGAAATCAGGACTGACGAGGCAAGCAAAGCAGGACACATTCACATAAGACACAGACCTTCAAAGTGAAACAGGAAGTATAACACAGAGACGCGAACTTGTCATGGTGGAGACAGCAACTAAGAAACACAGACATAAACCATAAGGCAGAGGACTCTAATAACCAAAATATGCAGAGGGAAATACTAAGCTTGGAACACAAGAAATTAGACTTGAGGGAGTAATAAAAGACCCACCATGAGAACATAATTCACAATACAGAGTGACAGAAAACAAGAAGCTCGAACATGCAAAGACACAGACGTACACAGAACAGAGGGGGCACCGAGAAACATGAAGGGCAAGGGATTAAAACTAGAAACCATAGAATAAATCACACGAGTACAAAATACAAGAATCACAAAGAACTAAAAACGCTGGGTAAGGAGACCCAGGATCCTGACACACCCTGTGATTCGGGATGATACGCACTGGATTTTTGATGCTTGATGCAGAGTGATTTTAAGACCTGAGCAAATATTTTGGACATAAAATTAAACCCTTGGTCCGTTTGAACAGATTTAGGCAAACCGAAAGTGGAGAAAAAGTTTACTAATGCTCTGACAATGGCTTTGACTTTGATAGTGCGTAGCGGAATATCCTCGGGGAAGCGTGTACATCAGTACATCAAAGTCAAGATGTACTGATTTCCTGACTTTGTTTTTGGGAGAAGACCTACAAAATCAATGATTTTGTACGCAAATTGTTCCCCTAAAGCCGGGATCGGATGCAATGGAGCGGGAAGATTAACCTGGTTGGGTTTTCCACTGACCTGGCAAATGTGGCAAGAACGACAATACTTGGTTACATCAGTTTTTAACCCTGGCCAAAATAAGTGATACAGAATACGATGGTAACAGAGAAACTGTCATGTGCAAGACTGAGTACTTGGGGTCAAAGTTTTTGCGGTACAAAGTCCAGCCAAGATCACTAGATGAGGGAGGATGCCATTTAGGCATTAACACGTCATTTTCAATGCTGTAAACACGGGGATTCTGATCGCTGGCCAGTTTTGTGGCCAGAGTTGGGTCATTCTGTTGCGCATGGAAAAAAATCTGTTTTGTTTGCCTCAAAAGACAGGTCAGGTGTAGCAGGTGGCAGGCTATCAGACACACATTTTTCAGTTTTTTCCACAGGCAGTTCAGCTTTCTCAGGAACAGCTTCAGAACATAGAAAAGAGTCAGAGAAGTCAACATCACCATATTTGTTAGGGGTTGTTCAAATTACAAATTGTGCAAACAAAGACAAGATATTGAAAATAAGCAGACCTCAGTGCAACGAAGTGTCTTTCCAACACTGGCAAGCACAAAGACCAACTTTAACATTAAAAGGTGTAAAAACAAGTACAAGATGTTGAAAATAAGCAGACCTCAGTGCAAAAAAGTGTTTCCTACACTGAAAAGCACAAAGGAAAACTTTAACATTAAAAGGTGTTCAAACAAGTACAAGATATTTACAATAAGCAGACCTCAGTGCAACAAAGTGTCTTTCCAACAAAGACAACCACAAAGACCAACTTTAACATTAAAAGGTGTTCAAACAAGTACAAGATATTTACAATAAGCAGACCTCAGTGCAACAAAGTCTCTTTTCTAAACTGAAAAGCACAAAGGCAAACTTTAACATTAAAAGGTGTAAAAACAAGTACAAGACACTGCAAATAAGCAGACCTCAGTACAACAAAGTGTCATTCCAACACTGACAAGGACAAAGACCAACTTTAACATTAAAAGGTGTAAAAACAAGTACAAGATGTTGAAAATAAGCAGACCTCAGTGCAACAAAGTGTCTTTCCAACACTGAAAAGAACAAAGGAAAACTTTGACATTAAAAGGTGTTCAAACAAGTACAAGATATTTACAATAAGCAGACCTCAGTGCAAGAAAGAGTCTTTCCAACACTGAATAAGACACAGAGGAACCAACTTTGACATTAAAAGGTGTAAACAAGTACAAGATATTTACAATAAGCAGACCTCAGTGCAAGAAAGAGTCTTTCCAACACTGAAAAGACACAGAGGCCAACTTTGACATTAAAAGGTGTTCAAACAAGTACAAGATATTTACAATAAGCAGACCTCAGTGCAAGAAAGAGTCTTTCCAACACTGAAAAGACACAGAGGCCAACTTTAGACATTAAAAGGTGTAAAAACAAGTACAAGATATTTACAATAAGCAGACCTCAGTGCAAGAAAGAGTCTTTCCAACACTGAAAAGACACAAGGAAAACTTTAACATTAAAAGGTGTTCAAACAAGTACAAGATATTTACAATAAGCAGACCTCAGTGCAAGAAAGAGTCTTTCCAACACTGAAAAGACACAAGGAACAACTTTGACATTAAAAGGTGTTCAAACAAGTACAAGATATTTACAATAAGCAGACCTCAGTGCAAGAAAGAGTCTTTCCAACACTGAAAAGACACAAGGACCAACTTTGACATTAAAAGGTGTAAAAAAGTACAAGATATTTACAATAAGCAGACCTCAGTGCAAGAAAGAGTCTTTCCAACACTGAAAAGACACAGAGGAACAACTTTAACATTAAAAGGTGTAAAAACAAGTACAAGATATTTACAATAAGCAGACCTCAGTGCAAGAAAGAGTCTTTCCAACACTGAAAAGACACAGAGGACAACTTTAGACATTAAAAGGTGTAAAAACAAGTACAAGATATTTACAATAAGCAGACCTCAGTGCAAGAAAGAGTCTTTCCAACACTGAAAAGACAAAGGAACAACTTTAACATTAAAAGGTGTAAAAACAAGTACAAGATATTTACAATAAGCAGACCTCAGTGCAAGAAAGGTCTTTCCAACACTGAAAAGACACAGAGGAAACTTTACATTAAAAGGTGTTCAAACAAGTACAAGATATTTACAATAAGCAGACCTCAGTGCAAGAAAGGTCTTTCCAACACTGAAAAGACACAGAGGAAACTTTAACATTAAAAGGTGTTCAAACAAGTACAAGATATTTACAATAAGCAGACCTCAGTGCAAGAAAGAGTCTTTCCAACACTGAAAAGAACACAAGGAAAACTTTAACATTAAAAGGTGTTCAAACAAGTACAAGATATTTACAATAAGCAGACCTCAGTGCAAGAAAGAGTCTTTCCAACACTGAAAAGACACAGAGGACAACTTTAACATTAAAAGGTGTAAAAACAAGTACAAGATATTTACAATAAGCAGACCTCAGTGCAAGAAAGAGTCTTTCCAACACTGAAAAGACACAAGGACCAACTTTAACATTAAAAGGTGTAAAAACAAGTACAAGATATTTACAATAAGCAGACCTCAGTGCAAGAAAGTGTCTTTCCAACACTGAAAAGACACAAGGACAACTTTAACATTAAAAGGTGTAAAAACAAGTACAAGATATTTACAATAAGCAGACCTCAGTGCAAGAAAGGTCTTTCCAACACTGAAAAGCACAGAGGCCAACTTTGACATTAAAAGGTGTTCAAACAAGTACAAGATATTTACAATAAGCAGACCTCAGTGCAAGAAAGAGTCTTTCCAACACTGAAAAGACAAAGGAAAACTTTAACATTAAAAGGTGTTCAAACAAGTACAAGATATTTACAATAAGCAGACCTCAGTGCAAGAAAGAGTCTTTCCAACACTGAAAAGACACAGAGGAAAACTTTAACATTAAAAGGTGTAAAAACAAGTACAAGATATTTACAATAAGCAGACCTCAGTGCAAGAAAGAGTCTTTCCAACACTGAAAAGACACAAGGAAAACTTTAACATTAAAAGGTGTTCAAACAAGTACAAGATATTTACAATAAGCAGACCTCAGTGCAAGAAAGAGTCTTTCCAACACTGAAAAGACACAAGGAAACTTTAACATTAAAAGGTGTAAAAACAAGTACAAGATATTTACAATAAGCAGACCTCAGTGCAAGAAAGAGTCTTTCCAACACTGAAAAGACACAGAGGAACAACTTTAACATTAAAAGGTGTTAAACAAGTACAAGATATTTACAATAAGCAGACCTCAGTGCAAGAAAGGTCTTTCCAACACTGAAAAGACACAAGGAAAACTTTAACATTAAAAGGTGTTCAAACAAGTACAAGATATTTACAATAAGCAGACCTCAGTGCAAGAAAGAGTCTTTCCAACACTGAAAAGACACAAGGAACAACTTTAACATTAAAAGGTGTTCAAACAAGTACAAGATATTTACAATAAGCAGACCTCAGTGCAAGAAAGAGTCTTTCCAACACTGAAAAGACACAGAGGCCAACTTTAACATTAAAAGGTGTAAAACAAGTACAAGATATTTACAATAAGCAGACCTCAGTGCAAGAAAGAGTCTTTCCAACACTGAAAAGACACAGAGGCAACTTTACATTAAAAGGTGTAAAAACAAGTACAAGATATTTACAATAAGCAGACCTCAGTGCAAGAAAGGTCTTTCCAACACTGAAAAGACACAAGGAAAACTTTAACATTAAAAGGTGTAAAAACAAGTACAAGATATTTACAATAAGCAGACCTCAGTGCAAGAAAGAGTCTTTCCAACACTGAAAAGACACAAGGAAACTTTAACATTAAAAGGTGTTCAAAACAAGTACAAGATATTTACAATAAGCAGACCTCAGTGCAAGAAAGAGTCTTTCCAACACTGAAAAGACACAAGGAAAACTTTAACATTAAAAGGTGTTCAAACAAGTACAAGATATTTACAATAAGCAGACCTCAGTGCAAGAAAGGTCTTTCCAACACTGAAAAGACACAAGGAAAACTTTAACATTAAAAGGTGTAAAAACAAGTACAAGATATTTACAATAAGCAGACCTCAGTGCAAGAAAGAGTCTTTCCAACACTGAAAAGACACAAGGAAAACTTTAACATTAAAAGGTGTTCAAACAAGTACAAGATATTTACAATAAGCAGACCTCAGTGCAAGAAAGAGTCTTTCCAACACTGAAAAGACAAAGGAAAACTTTAACATTAAAAGGTGTTCAAACAAGTACAAGATATTTACAATAAGCAGACCTCAGTGCAAGAAAGAGTCTTTCCAACACTGAAAAGACACAAGGAAAACTTTAACATTAAAAGGTGTAAACAAGTACAAGATATTTACAATAAGCAGACCTCAGTGCAAGAAAGAGTCTTTCCAACACTGAAAAGACACAAGGAAAACTTTAACATTAAAAGGTGTTCAAACAAGTACAAGATATTTACAATAAGCAGACCTCAGTGCAAGAAAGAGTCTTTCCAACACTGAAAAGACACAAGGAAAACTTTAACATTAAAAGGTGTAAAAACAAGTACAAGATATTTACAATAAGCAGACCTCAGTGCAAGAAAGAGTCTTTCCAACACTGAAAAGACACAAGGAACAACTTTAACATTAAAAGGTGTTCAAACAAGTACAAGATATTTACAATAAGCAGACCTCAGTGCAAGAAAGAGTCTTTCCAACACTGAAAAGACAAAGGAAAACTTTAACATTAAAAGGTGTAAACAAGTACAAGATATTTACAATAAGCAGACCTCAGTGCAAGAAAGAGTCTTTCCAACACTGAAAAGACACAAGGAAAACTTTAACATTAAAAGGTGTAAAACAAGTACAAGATATTTACAATAAGCAGACCTCAGTGCAAGAAAGAGTCTTTCCAACATTGAAAAGACACAAGGAAAACTTTAACATTAAAAGGTGTAAAAACAAGTACAAGATATTTACAATAAGCAGACCTCAGTGCAAGAAAGGTCTTTCCAACACTGAAAAGACAAAGGAAAACTTTAACATTAAAAGGTGTAAAAACAAGTACAAGATATTTACAATAAGCAGACCTCAGTGCAAGAAAGGTCTTTCCAACACTGAAAAGACACAAGGAACAACTTTAACATTAAAAGGTGTTCAAACAAGTACAAGATATTTACAATAAGCAGACCTCAGTGCAAGAAAGGTCTTTCCAACACTGAAAAGACACAAGGAAAACTTTAACATTAAAAGGTGTAAAAACAAGTACAAGATATTTACAATAAGCAGACCTCAGTGCAAGAAAGGTCTTTCCAACACTGAAAAGACAAAGGAAAACTTTAACATTAAAAGGTGTTCAAACAAGTACAAGATATTTACAATAAGCAGACCTCAGTGCAAGAAAGAGTCTTTCCAACACTGAAAAGACACAAGGAAAACTTTAACATTAAAAGGTGTAAACAAGTACAAGATATTTACAATAAGCAGACCTCAGTGCAAGAAAGAGTCTTTCCAACACTGAAAAGACACAAGGAAAACTTTAACATTAAAAGGTGTAAACAAGTACAAGATATTTACAATAAGCAGACCTCAGTGCAAGAAAGAGTCTTTCCAACACTGAAAAGACACAAGGAAAACTTTAACATTAAAAGGTGTAAAAACAAGTACAAGATATTTACAATAAGCAGACCTCAGTGCAAGAAAGAGTCTTTCCAACACTGAAAAGACACAAGGAAAACTTTAACATTAAAAGGTGTAAAAACAAGTACAAGATATTTACAATAAGCAGACCTCAGTGCAAGAAAGAGTCTTTCCAACACTGAAAAGACACAAGGAAAACTTTAACATTAAAAGGTGTAAAAACAAGTACAAGATATTTACAATAAGCAGACCTCAGTGCAAGAAAGGTCTTTCCAACACTGAAAAGACACAAGGAACAACTTTAACATTAAAAGGTGTAAAAACAAGTACAAGATATTTACAATAAGCAGACCTCAGTGCAAGAAAGGTCTTTCCAACACTGAAAAGACACAAGGAAAACTTTAACATTAAAAGGTGTTCAAACAAGTACAAGATATTTACAATAAGCAGACCTCAGTGCAAGAAAGAGTCTTTCCAACACTGAAAAGACACAGAGGACAACTTTAACATTAAAAGGTGTAAACAAGTACAAGATATTTACAATAAGCAGACCTCAGTGCAAGAAAGAGTCTTTCCAACACTGAAAAGACACAAGGAAAACTTTAACATTAAAAGGTGTAAACAAGTACAAGATATTTACAATAAGCAGACCTCAGTGCAAGAAAGAGTCTTTCCAACACTGAAAAGACACAGAGGCAACTTTAACATTAAAAGGTGTAAAACAAGTACAAGATATTTACAATAAGCAGACCTCAGTGCAAGAAAGAGTCTTTCCAACACTGAAAAGACACAAGGAAAACTTTAACATTAAAAGGTGTAAAAACAAGTACAAGATATTTACAATAAGCAGACCTCAGTGCAAGAAAGAGTCTTTCCAACACTGAAAAGACACAAGGAAAACTTTAACATTAAAAGGTGTAAACAAGTACAAGATATTTACAATAAGCAGACCTCAGTGCAAGAAAGAGTCTTTCCAACACTGAAAAGACAAAGGAAAACTTTAACATTAAAAGGTGTAAAACAAGTACAAGATATTTACAATAAGCAGACCTCAGTGCAAGAAAGAGTCTTTCCAACACTGAAAAGACAAAGGAAAACTTTAACATTAAAAGGTGTTCAAACAAGTACAAGATATTTACAATAAGCAGACCTCAGTGCAAGAAAGAGTCTTTCCAACACTGAAAAGACACAAGGAAAACTTTAACATTAAAAGGTGTAAAAACAAGTACAAGATATTTACAATAAGCAGACCTCAGTGCAAGAAAGAGTCTTTCCAACATCTGAAAAGACACAAGGAACAACTTTAACATTAAAAGGTGTTCAAACAAGTACAAGATATTTACAATAAGCAGACCTCAGTGCAAGAAAGAGTCTTTCCAACACTGAAAAGACACAAGGAAAACTTTAACATTAAAAGGTGTAAACAAGTACAAGATATTTACAATAAGCAGACCTCAGTGCAAGAAAGAGTCTTTCCAACACTGAAAAGACACAAGGAAAACTTTAACATTAAAAGGTGTAAACAAGTACAAGATATTTACAATAAGCAGACCTCAGTGCAAGAAAGAGTCTTTCCAACACTGAAAAGACAAAGGAAAACTTTAACATTAAAAGGTGTAAACAAGTACAAGATATTTACAATAAGCAGACCTCAGTGCAAGAAAGAGTCTTTCCAACACTGAAAAGACACAAGGAAAACTTTAACATTAAAAGGTGTAAACAAGTACAAGATATTTACAATAAGCAGACCTCAGTGCAAGAAAGGTCTTTCCAACACTGAAAAGACAAAGGAAAACTTTAACATTAAAAGGTGTTAAAACAAGTACAAGATATTTACAATAAGCAGACCTCAGTGCAAGAAAGAGTCTTTATCACA